>NC_057750.1:12723172-12728048 GCF_004010195.1 Chiloscyllium plagiosum | reverse complement strand
AATCACCTGCTCTCTGAGAAATTGCGATATAGGTCACAGTTCCAGAAAAACTGACTGAACTTACTTGTTTTAAAGCCTTCACAAAAGTTACTAATACCCATATGCCACTTGTTAAGAAGCCAAACTTGACAAAATGCTTTTTTTTTCACATTTTATTACATGTGGTATAGGAAAAACATTTGATAATCTAATGAGAGGCTTTTGTTTGAAACTAGATGTATTTTTTTTGTACATTATCAACCGAGTACAAGTTCCTCTCATGTAATAGATATTGTTGCAGAGATTACAAGGAGAACCTGGATGTTAACTCTTACTCCGTTAAGATGTTAAACTATTTTCCCACTAAGTCCCTAAGATATTATCATGATGGATGCTTAAGTACTCCACAGCATTAACCCTTTAAGATGCCAACGCTATCATACACCAATGATACTATAAATAAAGTTAATTTTATTAAACTTACCTCTGCAGATTTCTTGGCCATTGTTTAACATCTCAAAACTAAGAATAAGCTGCAAGTTAACAACAACCAACAATATTATAGTTGATGACTTTAATAGAGGAATCATATAATCCCTACAGTGTGGAAATAGGCCATTTGGCCCAGCGAGTCCACACTAACCCTCCAAAGAGCATCCCATCCAGACTATCCCCCGACCCTATTCCTTTAACCCTGCATTTCCCATGGCTAACTCAACTAGCTTGTATATCCCTGGACACTATGGGGCAATTTAGCATGGCCAATCCACTCTAGCCTGCACATCTTTGGACTGTGGGAAGAAACGGGGAGAATGTGCAATCTCCACAGAGAGTCACCCAAGGGTGGAATCGAACCCGGGTCCCTGGCGGGGTGAGGCAGCAGTGCTAACCACTGAGCCACCGTGCCACTCCAAGTAAGACAGTAAGACCTCATTGTGACTGTAGGAGGCAGATGCCTGTAGAAGCACCAGGGAGTTTGTGAGCAAGGGCTGCAGATCATTCCATGATTTTTTTACAAGCAAAACAGGAGCACTGCATGCTCATTCTCTTCAATGGTGGTGTCCCAACAAGCATTGGCAATGGGTGAAGAACAGGATTAGTTCCCATGGCTGTACCATGAAGGGAATGTTTCTCAGTGGAGAGCTCCTGAATATGAGC
Organism: Chiloscyllium plagiosum; assembly: GCF_004010195.1. Taxonomy (NCBI): domain Eukaryota; kingdom Metazoa; phylum Chordata; class Chondrichthyes; order Orectolobiformes; family Hemiscylliidae; genus Chiloscyllium; species Chiloscyllium plagiosum. The sequence goes on along the minus strand of NC_057750.1, from coordinate 12,726,911 downwards.
AAAGGGAGCTTTGTCATAGTGAGTCAGTTTGTGTGAAACTGTCAGGCTCCAGGTAAGGAGTTCTCTCTTACCAGCCTCTGCACATCGTTGTCTTCAGTAGAGACTGCTTGCTGTTCCCTCACAAGAGCATAAATCTCATATTACTACAACAGTCAGGGATAAGCAAATCAAGTGTCCTGGTGTATTCAACAACAGCTTTCAATTTCACTGAATTTTTAATCCAGTAATAGGTCCCAAAGTCCTTTATAGGAGCATCACCAAAGTCAACTTGACCCTGAAGCAAATAAGGAGAGATTGCATCAGTGACCAAACGTTTAGCCAAATGGGTAGGTTTCCAGGAATCTCTGAAAAGGTGGAGACAGATTCTGATGTTGGTTAGACACTAGTGTTCCTGTTGCTCATGCCGCTCCAACTCGAGTGAGCTTAGTCATGAAGCTCACGCTGTCAGTAATTACACTGACATAGGGCTGCCTTTTCTGCTGTCTGTGAACGTTTCAGTCCCTCTGCAGATGCACTGAACTCAAGTTTACTCTGGGGGAGGGGGTTTCAGCCTGAGCCGACTCAGTCTCCGAATGTCATGTAATTACCAAGAGGTGGCGAACCACTTAATCTGCTTTGGGACGGCACGCTGATCAGCACTGAATATTCATCTCCTCCTCCAGCAACTTGAGGGACTGGAAAATAATAGCAGGGGACCTTGCTGAAGTTGTGTGCTGGTGGAGGAGTAGAGAAGATGTATCATTGCATCAGGGGTGATGTGCAACAGGAAAAAGTCATTGAATTACACTGAGACCTATACATTGGCCAACAATTGAGGTATGCTGGGAAATTTTATATATAGATAGAAGCGAAATGGAAGGTGTATATAGAAAACAGTGAGTAGACGTGGGATTTAGAAATAGAAGGGATAGTCTATTTATCAGTTTTATAAACAAGATTATGAGACAGAGAGGATGTGGATGTAGGTTTGTACTACAGGTTGGAATAGAGTAGAAAGGTAATATTACCGACAGCAGAGGCAGAAATTTCCAGGTATAGGGAGGAACCCTAGCAGACTCTACCCGCCCGTGTGTATGTTTGTGAGATTGATGGGTTAGGGAAGGAGGTTCTCCCTCAAGCTCCCATGGTTACATTGTAAAACGCTGTCTGTTTTCCACAGCACCAGCACAGGCCCTGACCCAGTAAAGATCTTGCAACACTGTGCATTTATACAGCACCCTTAATATGGTAAACTCTCCCAAGGCACTACACAGAGCGTAATCAGACATGAGGGACAAACATTGGGGGATATTAAAGGGGAGGTGAGAATGGTCGCCCTTGACACCCTGGATAAGGCTCCTTGACCTTCCAAAAGAGAGCTCCCCATCACCTTCTTAAGGGCAACTATGGATGCGTAATAAACACTGCCCCAGTCAGCGATGCCCACATCCCATGAATGAATAATTCAATTTATTCCTATGTCTTATAGGAGGGCGGCACGGTGGCTCAGTGGTTAGCATTGAAGCCTCACAGCGCCAGGGGCCTAGGTTCGATTCCAGCTTTGGGCAACTGTCTGTGTGGAGTTTGCACATTCGCCCCGTGTCTGCGTGGGTTCCCTCTGGGTGCTCCAGTTTCCTCCCACAGTCCAAAGATGTAAAGGTCAGGGTGAATTGGCCATGCTAAATTGCCCATAGTGTTAGGTGCATTAGTCAGAGGGGAATGAGTCTGGGTGGGTTGCTCTTCGGAGGGTCAGCATGGACTGGTTGGGCCAAAGGGCCTGTTTCCACACTGTAGGGAATCTAACCTAATCTAATCTAATAAGAAGAATCAACAGCAGTCTCCAATAGGAATCCAGGAGCTTGGACATGGTTGGTTGGCACTGGTGCCAGCCAGAAGCAGGAGGTTCTCCAAGAAAAGGGGTGAGCAGCTGAACGATGGTCAGCCCACCCCCGTGTTGGCTCTTGCTGTCCTGTTGTTGGTGGTTTCCCTCCTGGAATGAGAGAGAGGCAGGAATTAAAGGAGAGGGAAGTCGGGGAGGGGGGGGCTCAGCTGTTATTTCTGGTGTCGGTTGGCAAGTGTTGCAAGTGAGTGATTCAGCAGCGCTAAGGGCACGCAGGACTCATGCTATCGGGGTAGGGCTGGCTGACAATGAGTGGGGAAGATGTTGCAGGCGCTAGTGAGAGTCACAGAGCATGAGCCGAATTGGGAAGTGGGCGTAGCAGCACCAACAGACTGAGTGTGGCATATTGGAGATAAAATGATGCCACTTACTCTGACAGAGTGGAGAAGGGTATTAACTTTTTTCCTGCATTGCTATACGTTCTGGCTGAGAATGGTGTAGCTCGGGGCAACCTCAGACCATTGTCCACTGCTGGTCCTGGGGAAAGAGGACATCCCACCTGGGAAACCCCAGCCAGTTGGCCCATGCCCCTGCCCCCAAAGCAGTCACCCATTTCATCCTGTTTGCCACGTCTCGGCAATAGGGACGATGCAGGGCAACTCTGGACTGACAGTGATCCTCCAGACACACGCCTGGCTTTTAAAGATGGCGTGGGTGCAAGGGCTGCTGGGATAGTGGCTGAGTGGTGAGTTGTTCTGGGAATGAGACATGACAAGATGGAGGTCAAATCGAACATGAGGGATATCATGGAGTGGGTAAGTAGTTAATGAGGTGCATTTGATAGTAAAAAAAGAGCAAGGAATTCTGTTGCAAGAATCCCACCCTCGATGCAACTTACATTGAGCCAAAGACAGGAAAATTGAGCTCCTGGATACCTGTTCAAACAATAGATGGCAAAAGGAACGTCATGCCACACAGAATGTTAAATCCTTTGGGAAGTTTTGACAGTGAGCATTAGAGAAGAATGAAGTGGTATAGAGTTGACGAGGTTAAATATTAGAACCCCTACAGCTTGGAAGCAGGCCATTTGTCCCATCGAGTCCACACCAACCCTCTGGAGGGCATCCCACCCAGACATGACCCTCTACCCTATCTTTTTAACCCTGCATTTCCCATAACCAGTCCACTATGGGCAATTTGTCATGGTCAATCCACCCTGACCTGCACATCTCTGGAATGTGTGAGGAAACGGGAGCACCCAGAGGAAACCTATGCAGAGAACATACAAACTCCAAGCAAGCCATCACCTAAGGCTGGTATTGAACCCGGGTCCCTGGCACTGTGACGCAGCAGTGCTAACCACTGAGCCACACTGGGGAGAGACCCCCAAAGCCAAGAACCCAAGCAGCTGACTGTGTGGAGCTTGCATTTTCTCCCCGTGTCTGCGTGGGTTTCCTCCGGGTGCTCCGGTTTCCTCTCACAGTCCAAAGATGTGCAGGTCAGGTGAATTGGCCATGCTAAATTGCCCGTAATGTTAGGTAAGGGGTAGATGTAGGGGTATGGGTGGGTTGTGCTTCGGCGGGGCGGTGTGGACTTGTTGGGCCGAAGGGCCTGTTTCCACACTGTAAGTAATCTAATCTAATCTACTCTAATCTAAAGGGTTGGAAAGATGAAAATCCAAGGTGTGCAGGAGAACAGCACCGTGGGGATGACGGGATCGTCGATGGTTGGGGGAGGGGTGGAACCATGGATGGAGTTGAGTATAAGATCAAGAATCTTGAAATTGCGCACTGAGGGCCAACAAGTCCATGTAGGTCAGCGGGCACAGGAACAGTGGGTGAACAACACTGTGTGGGTTAGGATTAGGGTCACCAACTGTGATCAAAGCTATTCCTGGAGATTTAATCACATGATGTGGGC
>NC_057750.1:12721252-12723124 GCF_004010195.1 Chiloscyllium plagiosum | reverse complement strand
CACAGTCTGAAGATGTGCCGGTCAGGTGAATTGGCCATGCTAAATTGTCCGTAGTGTTGGGTAAGGGGTAAATGAAGGGGTATGGGTGGGTTGCGCTTCGGCGGGGCGGTGTGGACTTGTTGGGCCGAAGGGCCTGTTTCCACACTGTAAGTAATCTAATCCAATCTAAAATCAATCTCTTCCCAACTGCCCCTTACCCCATCCTCCTGTCTGGAATGTTTTACTATCATGGAGAAGGAAACATTCGAAGGAAATGGCAAAAATGCCCATCCTTTTTGCGATGATTTTTCTCCACAGTTGCACACAGTCGTGCTCTGGAGATTGATCTTCAATTCCTGGAAACTCCAGGTCAAATCCTGAAGGATCAGGGTAACCCTAAGTTAGGAGATGGGCAGCAGAGTATTGGATGAGGTCAACTTCACTGAGTTTCAAGTAAGTGTCCAGCCAGCAGATCATTGGAATAGGTGAGAAACAAAAGCATAGTCAAAGCTTATTAGGAAACAAGGGCTAACTGTTAATGGTGCTATGGTAGTGTCCTTACCTCTGAGCCTGAAGTTCAAAGTTTAAATCTTACCTGCCCCAGAGATATGTCACAGCATGATGAAAAGGTTAATTAAAATAATTAACTTTAGTTGCTGGGTTCTCTCATACTGTCCATTTGTATCCCCTGAACTGGCCCATTGCTAGTGACACACACGGAAGTCTATGTCTATCAGGCTCAGGCTGCTAATGTTACTCTGCAATGGGATTCCACCATATTTTTAATTACGCCCAAAATGTTTTCCTAATCATTGGAGGTGTACTTTACTGGCTCGTTATCATTCATTATTGAGCCATCTAATTAGAGAGAAAATGTCCCCATTAAGGAACAGGGAGGCTAAAGAGAATTTTTTTCTAAATGAGGTCAGAGCCCGACTGATTGCAGCTAATGAGTGGAATGAGTCATTACAATGGGATGATCACAGATTCATTTCAGGAGCTCGCCCCAGGCTTCCTGCAAACCATTCCGTGCTCTGACAATCAAAACACCATTTGTGCTAAACAACTGGAATAATATGAAGGAATACCTAGAGGGGAGAGCCTATAACTGTCATGTAAAACTTGGAGCAGGACTGTAACCTGACAACACATGATTACGGTCTAATTACGAGCCTTATTAGGAGACTGTCATGGAGACTGACGGGGTCATATGATCAATGGTTTGGGATTCATCCTGTCACTGGCATTGCAAGAGGATTTTGATTGCTGCCAATAGATAAAGCTCTAATATAAGCTTTATTTACATTGCATCCCCTTAGCTACAAATCTTGAAAATACAGCAGCCTATGACACCCTCTCACTGCTCCTCAGCTTCATGCACTTCGAGAACTAAACACGGCATTCAGAGACGAAGCCAGGAGGAGGAAAGACTTCAGCACCTTTTATGACCTCAGGACTTGACCAAGCACCTTACAGCCTTAGAGGTCCTTTTAAAGTATAAGATATAGACAATAGACAATAGACAATAGGTGCAGGAGTAGGCCATTCTGCCCTTCGAGCCTGCACCACCATTCAATATGATCATGACTGATCATCCTTAATCAGTATCCTGTTCCTGCCTTATCTCCATAACCCTTGATTCCACTATCCTTAAGAGTACTATCCAACTCTTTCTTAAATGAATCCAGAGACTGGGCCTCCACTGCCCTCTGGGGCAGAGCATTCCACACAGCCACCACTCTCTGGGTGAACAAGTTTCTCCTCATCTCTGTCCTAAATGATCTACCCCGTATTTTTAAGCTGTGTCCTCAGGTTCGGTACTCACCCATCAGCGGAAACATGTTTCCTGCCTCCAAGTGTCCAATCCTTTAATAATCTTATACGTCTCAATCA
>NC_057750.1:12714000-12716590 GCF_004010195.1 Chiloscyllium plagiosum | reverse complement strand
CTTGAACCCCTATCCAATCAAGAACCTATCTATCTCAGTCTTAAATATACTCAATGACCTGGTCCCCACAACCTTCTGTGGCTATGAATTCCATGGATTCCCCACTCTCCAGCTGAAGAAGTTTCTCCTTATCTCCATTCTAAAAGGTCTTCTCTTTATTCTAAGGTTGTGCCCTCAGGTCCTAGTCTCTCCTACCAATAGAAACATCTTCTCCCCACTCTCCAGCTGAAGAAGTTTCTCCTTATCTCCATTCTAAAAGGTCTTCTCTTTATTCTAAGGTTGTGCCCTCAGGTCCTAGTCTCTCCTACCAATAGAAACATCTTCCCAACATCCACTCTGTCCAGGGCCATTCAGTATTCCCTAAGTTTCAATTAGATCCCCCCCCTCCCCATCCTTCTAAACTCCATCAAATATAGATTCGGAATCCTCAAATGTTCCTCATATGTTACGCATTTCATTCCTGGGACCATTCCCATGAACCTCCTCTGAACACACTCCAGGACCAGTACATCCTTCCTGAGATATGGGGCTCAAAACTCCAAATGTGGTCTGACCAGAGCCTTCTAGAGCCTCAGAACTACATCCCTCCTTTTATATTCAAGTCCTCTCGAAATAAATGCCATCATTGCATTTGCCTTCCGAACTGCTGACTCAACCTGCAAATTTAACTTGAGAGACTTTTGGACAAGAACTCCCAAGTATCTGTACTTCAGATTTTTGAATTTTCTCCCCATTTAGAAAATAGTCCATGCCTCTATTCTTCTGACCAAAGTGCATGACCTCACACTTTCCCACATTGTATTCCACCTGCCACTTCTTCGCCCACTCTCCTAACCTGCCCAAATCCTTCTGCAGCCTCCCCGCCTCCTCAATGCTACCAGTCCCTCTACTTATCTTTGTATCGCCTGCAAACCTAGTCAGAATGCCCTCAGCTCCTTCATTAAGATCGTTAATGCATAAAGCGAAAAGATGTGGTCCCGACACTGAGCCTTGCGGAACACTGTGATCTCTCCAGGATGTGTGTCCAAAAAGCGTTGGCCACCGGTAGAAGATGTAGTCAAACACAGTTCTCAAGCTCAACCAGGCTGAGTTGGTTGCTTGAGAGCACGCAAGGTGGATCAGATGAACTGAGGGGAGACTAATTGCTTCCTGAAATAAAGAAGGCTGTGGAATTAACAATGAGAATGATTCCCGTTCACTATCAGTGGCCTGCCATCTTCATACAAGACAGCAATCCTTTCATAGAATCCCTACAGCGCAGGGAGAGGCTATTCAATCTGTACCAATTCTTCAAAGAGCATCCCACTTAAACCCCACCCCATAACCACACATAGGGTCGGGACTGTGGCTAACCCTCCTAAACTGCACATCCCTGAACACTACGGGCAATTCAGCATGGCCAATCCACCCGAACATGCATAACTTTGGACTGTGGGAGGAAAGCAGACAACCGGAGGAAACCCGCACAGACCCGGGGAGAATGTACAAACTCCACGCAGACAGTCGCCCGAGGCTGGAATCGAACCCGGGTCCCTGGTGCTGTGAGGCAGCAGTGCTAGCCACTGAGCCACCGTACCGCCTGTTCTTGAAATGGTGGGGGGTGTGCTGAAGAGGACAATAGTTAGGGGCAAACTTTCCTTTTAGGTCTCCAAAGCCTGGGGTGAAGTTCCTGACCAGAGGGAGAAACTAGTAATATAAAGCAAAGAACTGTGGATGCTCTGGAACTGCGGGAACTAGTAACACTGGCCACTGGCATGTACTGACTCCTGATGAAGGTCCCTCCCAAAATGTTGACACTCCTTCTCTTCTGTATGAGCTGCTGTGCTTTTTCCAGCTCCGCACTTCATTCTCTGACGCACACTGGTCCAACTTGTTGTGGACACTCCAAAATGGAGCTATAGTCGGACCAGTACATTCATTCCCATGTATCACTAACTCCACCAGATACTGCTCCCATTAAAAGGTGGAAAACCACAAGGAACATGTGCCCTAACTCGATCAGCCCAGGAAAGGAAAAAGGAATCTCGACCACAATAAATTGTGTGGGCTAAACATGTTCGAGCGTTCGATTATTGAGGAGCTAACTGGGCATCACTTAAAGCTGTCAAGAATTATTAAAGGTGGTAAAATGGTCTCCATATTTCTGTGCATGCTGCTGTGCTGTGTGGTGGACTTGAACATCCAATGCAGGGTGTAGGTCAGTAATCCAGCTGAACACACCAGGGGATGATCATGGGGATGCAGGAGAGCCAGAGGCAACGAGTTAGCCAACACTTTTCCTCGTCAAAGTAATGTACAAGGATCAATCAGCAACAGCACCCCCTGTAAAAATATAAGAGAAAGGAGGGGCATATAACCCCGATGACAATCTTTCCCAGTCTTGAATTGTCTTGTGCTTGCAGGTACTGAAGGGGGAACAGGGAGGGTCAAGAATATCTTAACACACACACACACACACATACAGACACACACCGACACACACATACACACAGACACAGACACAAACACACATGCACAGATACACACACAGATACACACACGTACATACCTACGTCACACATGCACATACATACACAAACGTACACATGCA
>NC_057750.1:12694161-12713110 GCF_004010195.1 Chiloscyllium plagiosum | reverse complement strand
ACACAGACACCCACACACACATACACACACACAGACACAGACACACACGGACATAGACACAAACACACATGCACCCACACATACAGACACACACGGACATATACACAAACACCCACACACACAGACACACACGGATATATACACAAACACACATACACGCACACACACACATATGCACACACACACACACACAGACATAGATGCGCATACATACACACGCACATACACACACATGCACATACATATAAGATTGGGAATAATGGGGAGAGAAAGAAACACTGAAGTCACGTCAAGGGGGCTGGGATGAGCCATTTGAGCATTGTTACAATTTTTTGTTAATCCTTCGAAGGAACTGGGGGGATGATCTACTGTCAGTGTGTGCCGGTATTATAATTTTGTGAAGCCGGCATTATAATTTTGTGAAGTCGCACACTTACACATTATTTATTTAATAATTTTCACCATGTATTTCACTTTAAGCAAGTTATATTCATTTCAGAGGACTGATTGAGAATATTACTGCAGAATAAGATAGTTTAATATTTAATGACCCTTACCCAGTCTGGTTCACATTTGTTTGACCCAGGAGTCATCGCTGAAATAAAGCCAAGAACCTGCTGATGCTGGAGATTTGAAACAATAAAAGAGAGAGAAATTGCTGGAGAAACTCAGCAGGTCTACCAGCATCTCTGGAGAGAAAACAGAGTTAATGTTTCAAATCCGGTGGCCTTCCTTCAGAGCTGCTTCGGTGAGGGGGCCAGTGCTTTGTGACTAACTGCAGTGATTTTACAGGATTAATGAGGCTTGACTCATCCTCCTTTTCCTCGCTATCCCCCAGCGAAATTGTGAAAATTGCAATGTGGGTGATTTTAGGGTGGAAGATGGTAGAATAGTGAATTCACATTAACATCATTAAACAATTAACAATCGCAGCAATTAACATACCCAATACACATTGGCCTTCCTGGAATGAAAACATAGATTTGGATCACCAATTTGCTCGCATCTAGCTTACTTTCTGCAAAGATTGGGAAATAATGGGCAATATGAATGGTAAACCTGATCAAGCATCCAACTGATGCTAATTGGGGATTACATTCAATGGGACACACTGGGTGTGTTAAAATTCGACGTACGACTGTGTTTTGGACGTACATCATCCAGAATCGGTCTCTACGTGTCAGTAGGAAAAGGGCAGGTCCAAGTGGTCACTCAATAAAAGTTGTAAACCTTTCGAAATGCCATGCCTGAGGTGACAGGCTGAACACTGACACACAAGCGCACACAATCACTTCAAATCTAGTGGGAAATTTCAACCTAATCCAAGTTCTGATCAATATTTTCTGACTGTTCCCAGATCCTTCAATGGTCAGAGAGCCCCCCTGAGATGAATCTGTCATTCCCTTGGCTTCTGATGGTCAGGCAAATAACATCAGGATCTAATCACTAGAAAGCAAAATATATAGCCGTGAACTTCCATTGTCAGTTGAGAATGTGAAGCTTATCAGATAAATTGGAGACAATTGCGGGAGAATCTGGGACAGGATTCATACAGGGACAGATGGAGAATGTGACCTTAGATGGGTCTCGTTCTGAAAGATTGCGAGAAGTTATGATTCTGATGTTGGTAAAAATGACACTGTCCGAAATGGTGGGACGCTTTTACGAAAAAGGACATCAGTCAAATTAGAAATGGAATATGCCACCACGGGGTGATGGAGTGACAGAGTCATTATGGCACAGGAGTTCATTCGGCCTATCAAGTCCATGTTGGTCCATGGTAGAAAACTCCAGATCATCCCAAAGGACAGCACCTCTCCCCCAGTCTACTCCCAGAGCCCTCCATGTGCATGGCCCTCAAGTGCCGGTCCAATTTCCTTTTGAGCTGTGTTACCTGCTCGGTGCAGGTGGGATGTGTAGCCTTACGATAGCTCTCAGGGATCGAGAAATTCTCCTACCTAGAGTAGCCAAAGCCTTTGTTTGGACAAGATCACCTGCAACCACTCTCTGCAGAGACTAATCTGCAGTTCAGGGAAATGAAAGAGGATTTTTGATGCTGATGTTCATTAAAATATAACAAACAATCTGGAAATAGATGCGCTTAATGTGTTTCATGAGGATTTAAGGAAGTGTATTGAGTCTAGCACAAAGTGTAAGCATTTGTAGCAGTATTATACAATGATCTGACACCTCATTTCTCAACCCCTCTCAAGGCTGTTTTTTTTTTCAATTTCTCTTTGACTAAAGTATGGAAGCAATGAAATGATGGGCTAGCGAGGCCTCCAGCAAGATTCTCTCTCTCTCTCTTTGATTTCAGGTGACAGTTTGAATGATAATTCCTCGCTGGTAAAGTGTGTCTGATCCCGAGTGTGATTAGTCAAAGGTTAATTCTGGGGAATGATGGATGGTGGTGTCAGTGAGAAAGAAAGCTCAAAGGGAATAAATATGGAAAACAGCTGAGACCAGAAAGAAATAGGAAACAAATCCCGCTGGAATTGCAGGGCCATTTATTTTTCAGGGAAGGAAGAGCCGTGCTGTACAGGGTGTTGGAGAAAGGGGTATTTGTTGTTTTTAAGGCATTGCCAGATGCAACGAAACTTGACAATAATGCTATCCCCAAAACAATCAACAATAATCCCGGTATAGCCTCGTGCCCTCTAGAAACTTAATTAAAAACTGGACCGAGCACCTTGGAGTTGCATTCATTCACGTAATATTTGAATATGTGGCACTAGATCATGCGACATCAATCATTTGACATTTGGCCCACGGTTTGTAGAGGTTTTCGCATTTACCATAGTTGAGTGTCTTACTATCACCAAGGGACCAGTAAAATATTTCTGTCCTTTTGCACACAACAAAGATTTCACTGAGGTAAAATACAACGTAATTTATAAATCAAAGCAAGCCTGAGCAAACCATTTCCTGAGCTCTCTTTGAGTTAAGGATGAACTTTGTTTCTCTACCGAGAGAAAACTTTCCACTGTTTCAAATCCTCTCCTCCTCACATTCCAAGGGTGGAGGTTTCTGGAGTGGTGGTCAATTCGTGAGAATAAGGCGAGACTGAAAAAATCAGGCTCTTGACACGGAGAAATAAAGTCCAAATTTCCCCTGCACATGCAAAAGGTGAGGTGAGCATCTCACTAGGTTGTAAGATTAGATTAGATCCCCTGCAGCATGGAAACAGGCCCTTCAGCCTCACAAGTTGATACTGACCCTCCAAAGAGTAACCCACCCAGACCCATTCCCCTCTGACTAATGCACCTAACTCTACGGGTAAGTTAGCATGGCCAATCCACCCTAACCTGCACATCTTTGGACTGTGGGAGGAAACCCACGCAGACAATGTGCAAACTCCACACAGTCACCTGAGGCAGGAATCGAACCTGGGTCCCTGGTGCTGTGAGGCAGCAGTGCTAACCACTGAGCCATCATGCCGCCCTCACTAGCAAACAGTGAGAGCTCTATTTCCACGTACTTGCAGCGCATGAGCTAATCTCACCCTATTGCTATGCAGTTTGTGATTTTCCCAGGCACCGGTGAGAAACTAGACAGCGCCAATTCCTGACTTGGAAGTCTGAATGATTACCTGGTACCAATTGCTTCTCTGGGATTCCGTATTATCTCCAGTCACCAGCACCTCATCGCTCGCTCAATCCACCTTCATCCGTGGAAATCAGCGGCCTCACCACCTCACCATGGCCAACTGCAGGCCAACACCTCAGCATTTGACTTGCTTGCTGACACTATACTTTGCAATGCCCCTGCTAAGGGCAGCGACAGACTCACCTCACAAATCTGCATGGATCCATTTCACGGGGGCTTCCTTAGCGCTCACCCACTTTGCACTTACTTAGACGCTGATAGGGTCTTTACCTTGCCTTTTGGTCTCAAACGTGTGATGTTGGAAAAACACAGCAGGTCAGGCAGCATCCGAGGAGCAGAAGAATCAACGTTTCAGGCAAAAGCCGTTCATCAGGAATGCCTTTTGGTGCATCATCATAAGGAATCTACAGGCTCATACCATCTCTGTCGTGCCTCACTTGTTAAGGCAGGCAGAAAGACAGCCAGCTTATTGTGATGGCCAGTGCCAGAGGTGTGGACAGTTTCCTGCATTGTACTGTGTTACTTCAATATTCACCTACAGCATGTGCCTGCAGCCTCTGTGGCCAATGGACTGTGTGTAGTTCAACCAAATGAAGTCATCCTATCTCAGTGTTGAAAGGGAGTAGTCTTTGGCCAAGTGAAAGGAAATTATGGTTAGTCAGGATGTGTGGCCACACTAAGCCAAGGGTGTAGCTAATCTCAGCTCAAGGGGCGACCCACAGTCAGTCTGGTATTTGCTCCAACCGGGATCATCTGGGACTTCTGCAGGGCAGCTCCAACAAGTCCAGGGGCATGAGTAAGTCCATCAAGGAACCTTAAGGCATTAGCCCAAAGACTGTTCTGTGTTCAGTGAGACAGGCCTCACCTGTTGGCCTGGGGTGCGGGGAAGGGGGCACGGTCCTTCCTAAGGATTTGGTAAGGAAACATCTCAGGGTATGATCTGGGGGCAGTCCGTGCTGCGTCAAGGAAGGTGCGAAACTCGAGGTGGGGACTGGAGGCATTCTGCTGGGACCCAGGAGGGAAGGTGCCAGGGAAAGGTGGCAACTCCAGTTGTAAAGGTATGATCGGAGACAGCATGGAGGGTGTGGGGGAGTAAAGGTGTTGGGTTATTCACAGGAGACCGACTCTTCTTGTTGGAGCCTGTTGGCCTGGGAGGTTTAGGCCGATGGCTCTGGGGGCATTTGTGGTGAGAGAAGCCAGAAATGTGACAGTGTTCTACACAGATAATGTCTCACCCTCCTTGGTTTGCAGGGTTGGAGACCACAGGTTCAGTGGCCGTCAAGGGACCTGACAGCTCTGGAGTGCCTTGAGAAGAGTCTGCAAGAAGGAGGAGCCTGTGTGTGGTTCCACCTCCAGCTGGCTGTCTCTTTGAGAGCAAGGGGCAACTGAATAGGGGTTACGGTCTCTCACTCCTCTCTCACCTTGCAGTTGATGCTGAATGATGGAGTGCAGGTCTGCACTCGGAAGGAGCTGGCTCTCCTTGGCAAGCTGCCAGCCTGCCCTTGGAGACCTCTCGACAGAGGCAGGAGTCAGCGTGGGGCAGATACATTGAGTGGACTCTTCGAAAATCTGATCCAGCTCACTGTGTACCTCCAACAAACCCGTCAGCTGCTCCTGTGCTCGGCTGTGCATTTGCACAAAGCTATGACTGGGCAACACCACAGTGTCCTCCAGTCTTCCTGGGGGTGAGTGGGGACTGGCGGTGACCTGGGATGTTCCCTTCCTTGACGAGCTGCAGAGACATGGAAGTGCTGTGCTCCCCATTTTATGCTCCTAAATCTCAGCCAGAGAAAGAATGCACTGAGGTGAGAGAGTCTGGGCTGGTACAGGAGGCAGCCTTGCCAGTGGATCCTCTGTGGGATCAGTGGTTTCTTGCTCAGAGGTGAAAGACAAGCTGATGGGGTTGGGGGCAGGTCAGTTTGGAGAGATCATATTTATGCCGGTTAGTCTGGGTGCTGCTTTTGCCTGCACATGGTGTATATGGCACCTCAGCCATCTGACACTGGCATGACCCACCCATTCGCCATAGTCAGAGGTCCTCACCACTGCCAGGATATGTAACAACATCCCCGGGGTCAGAGCTTTATTTCAAAGGCTGTCAGTCGGAGCTGCCCCACACATTTAGAGACATTGGCCCCCTCAGGCGTGACTGAGAAGGGGAAAGTGGCGCCCATGTTTACAGAGAGGGAGGGCTTAGTGAATGGGATGGTGCACAGGAAGGCTGTCTTCATCCTTCCGGCCCAGCAGAGGGAGCTACAACAGCAGATTCTGCCATTCTGGTCTGAGTTTGCCACCTGGGTCCCTGGTATCTTCACCGTCTGGAGGAAAAGATCTCGCGATGTCAGGGAGCGTTCTTCCTGTCTCTGCATAGTGAACCGTCCCTCATCCAACATCCCCAAATTCGATGAAATGGCTGTTTGTCGCTTTGCTGCTGGCATGGTGGGATTGTGTCCTCATTGGCCACCATTTTGTCTCCAGGTCATTCTGCTATCGCATGTTTAATCAGCGTGAATTGGCCTTTACATGATTGACTAATTGTGGACGTCGTTTGGATATCGCAAACTTTCTACTGAATGGGTATAGCGATTCTCTTTTAGCGACCTTCTACAGCGTGATTTTCAAGAGCGCGAGGTCAGAGAGGAATATAACTGTCGCGTTACAATAGAACAATTGTGCGTTGTTCAGGTTGACTCAATTGACTCAATTTCAAAAGTCCTCCTTTAATTGCAAAGCCTTTGGGATATCCTGAATTTATGGAAAACACCTTAGAGGCACAAGTTCCAGCTCTTGTTCTACAATGATGTATTGACAAAGTTTCTATTTTTATAAAAGGTCAGTTTTCTCTCATCTCAAAGAAAGTTCAGTTTGTGAGGTGTTAATACAGCTCTCCACTGCCCCCTGGAGGTTTGTCTGTCCCAGAGTATTTGTTCCACAAACCCTAAAATGCACGGAACTGAACAATAAAAGTTTGAGTATACATTTTCAACAGTCCAACACTTCCACAGTCAGAGGGCAGAAAAGGTCATAGTCATTCAAATTCCACTGTCAAAGAGGTTTACATTGGGTCAGGAATGATAGTTTTATCTTTGGGTAATTTTGACCAGTTTAATAAATATGATACCCTATTTAATAAATCCACTTGTGCTAACCGGACAAAAGCAATTTTTGCATCAACTTTAAAAAAATACAGCTCAACAAATAACTGAACTTCTCACCAGTAGTAGAAAGAATATATTCTGACTAAATGTGCAAGAAATTCAGTCCTCTGTCATGTGAAGATTTAGAAACTCAGTACAGTTACCCCATAAATTATACGTGAACGAACTAAAGTTGTGACTCATAGTCAGCATATCAAGGTTAGGAATAAAACACATAGAGGCTACCACAGAAACAGGTCATTTAGCTCAAGCACTCTGTACTGGATTTGACTCTGCAGTGAAGAAATAGTCTTAATCACATTTATCCATCTTATTCCATACCTTCTAATTCCTTTATCTTCAATTGTCTATGCAATTTAATCTTGAATTCTGACATATAACTGGACTGGGCTCATAAACAGACTGTGGAAGGAGCAACTCTGGAGTAATTCACACCATAATTTACCCTGTAACCACAATTTCTGACAGTGAATCCCAACTCTTGATTCGTTAATCCAGATCGCTAACATTTCATCTTGTATCTAAACTCCTTACATTGGACCATAGCCTCATTATGGGCGGCACGGTGGCACAGTGGTTAGCACTGCTGCCTCAACAGCACCAGAGACCCAGGTTCAATTCCTGCCTCAGGCAACTGTCGGTGTGGAGTTTGTACATTGTCTGCGTGGGTTTCCTCAGGGTGCTCCGGTTTCCTCCCACAATCCAAAGATGTGCAGGTGAATTGGCCATGCTAAATTGCCCATAGTGTTAGGTGAAGGGGTAAATGTAGGGGAGTGGGTCTGGGTGGGTTGGCTCTTTGGAGGGTCAGTGTGGGCTTGTTGGGCTGAAGGGCCTGTTTCTACACTAATCTAATCTCAATTATACTTCATAAGAATAATGAGGTCAATGAAATACAAGAGAGGACTTATTTGTAGAAACATCACAACTGGACTCAGGGGGACTAGACACTGTTCTAGTGAAAATTTATTAACTATTTCCACAATATAAAGAGATATTTGGAGCCTGACATAGCCAGAACCTTTTTCAATTACCATGTGATCTGACATCATCAGGTATCATACAGTCCAGCTGCTAATCCTAAATACCACCAGTTTAATCTCAAAACCAAACTGTAAAAACAACGTGGGGAGTTCAGGAAAGACAATAGCCATACTGTCAACCCTTTTGATCAGTGAGTTTCAAACTTTGCTACCATTTGTGACTGGCCGTCATTGTTGGCAGTGATTTCAAGGAACGAAAGGGAAAGATGAGGCCCATTTTCCAGAAAGTTCTGCCTGTGGGCCCTGTACCCCACTACGTGCAAACTGTAGTAATTTCCCAGGCTCTGCACAAGGCAGCAGGTTAATGCAGACAGGGCTTGAATGTCAGCATTGGTGAGTACGTTAGGGCGAACAGAATCACAGCTACTTCTGCCACCTGGTGTTCGAATCAAGTCATTAACTCATGTGATCAGATTCACCCTTTTCTTCAACAAACCTGAGGTTGACTACATGAGGTAAAAAGATGTTAAAGTGACGTCCTGTGGATCATCACAGATCATTTGTAGTGACAAATGAGATTGAACAGTGTGGAGAAATGTTCTGTAAGAGAGGCTTGGCTCATTTTCTCCCAGCCTTCAGCATGTGGCTGTCAGCCACAGAGGGTGACTTTCAATCGCTTCCCCATGGCAAAGAAGAGAAATCAGAGCAGAATTTACTGTGCAACGTTGGCTGGGACCTCCCTGTTCCTCAGACTGATGTGTGTCTGTTGTTAAAAGGGTGCAGGTACAGAAAAGTGAAAACAAAATCCCTCTGCAGGGCAAGCAGTAGCTCAGGGACAGTGTGTGTTGTTAGGAGCCGTCCTGCTGCACATTTCCAGAACGTCGGCCACTTTAATTCTCTGAGTGGAATCTCACTGGGGAGCCTCACCTTCCAGCGTGTGATCCGTGCTGCCCCCTTTTCAAGAAGACCAGCTGAGCCTTGAGGCTACCTGCAAGCCTTCTCATGGAGTCAGGACCCTGGGGCTGTAAGGCTTGTCTCCTGAGGGCTGCAGCCAGTCAGATCCTGCCAGCTCCTTGACTCAGCAGCGCAACAGGGAGGTGCTGATAGCTGCATGAGAATCACATAGCAGGGTCCCAGGATCACAGGCATACTGTCGGACCAGTCCCCTATTACCCCACCCTTAAATGCACACCCAGCATAATCCAGTTGTTGACGACTGGAAATTGTTTGCATTTCAACTGGTAACCTTTACTTAGAGCACATTTTGTTCAATGGGAATTAGAGAAAGGTGGGTTGCAAATTGTTCAGCCGGAATTATTCAATTGACTCCAGCAGCTGGAAAAAAAACATCCCAAGTTTCGCTAGTCTACCCAGCAGTAAGCAATGAACTGCTGAGCTCTCCAGATGGACCAATAGTGAAGTCTGATTGGGTTTAATTCAACAAGGAGAAAGTGAGGACTGCAGATGCTGGGGATCAGAGCTTAAAAATGTGTTGCTGGAAAAGCACAGCAGGTCAGGCAGCATCAAAGGAGAAGGAGAATCGATGTAGGGCTTACGCCTGAAACGTCGATTCTCCTTCTCCTTGTATTCAACAATGCAATTTAAATTGTTGTGAACTACTTTTGTTTCACATTTGTACTTTTCCCTAACTCAGCATCAACAAGAGGTCAGCTTTATAAATGAGGTCACCATCAGTTATCCTTCCAGGGCTTTTTGCCTCTTATTATTCTTTCTTGGCACATGGATGTCACTGACCAGGCCAGTACTTATTGCCCATCCCTAATCTTCCCGGAGAGCAGTGAAGAGTCAACCACATTACTGTGGGTCTGGTGTCGCACGTAGGCCAGACTGGAAGAAGATGCAGATTTCCTTCCCTAAAGGACATCAGTGAACCATGTAGACATTTCTGACAATCAGCAACAGTTTCATGGTCATCATAGCTGAACACAGAGACCTTGGAGTGCAGGTTCATAGCTCCTTGAAAGTGGAGTCGCAGGTAGATAGGATAGTGAAGAAGGCGTTTGGTATGCTTTCCTTTATTGGTCAGAGTATTGAGTACAGGAGTTGGGAGGTCATGTTGCAGCTGTACAGGATATTGGTCAGGCCACTGTTGGAATATTGTGTGCAATTCTGGTCTCCTTCCTATTGGAAAGATGTTGTGAAACTTGAAAAGGTTCAGAAAAGATTTACAAGGATGTTGCCAGGGTTGGAGGATCTGAGGTAAAGGGAGTCCAGAACTAAATGGCATAGGTTTAGGGTGAGAGGGGAAAGATATAAAAGAGACCTACGGGGCAATCTTTTCAGGCAGAGGGTGGTATGTGTATGGAATGAGCTGCCAGAGGATGGTACAATTGCAACATTTAAGAGGCATTTGGATGGGTTTATGAATAGGAAAGGTTTGGAGGGATATGGGCTGGGTGCTGGCAGGTGGGACTAGATTGGGTTGGGATGTGTGATCGGCATGGGTGGGTTGGACCGAAGGTCTGTTTCCATGCTGTACATCTCTATGACTCTATTAGACTCTGTTACTAAGTTGAAGGCATGTACTGTACCTTTAAGAGAGAGTGAAAGCTGGCAAGTACCTGTCATGTGACTGACTAGCAGGCACAGAGTTTACTGGAGAATTGAAAGATGTAACCTTTGGCTGTAACCTAGATACCTCAATTGTTTTCACAGCCGTTCGAATTTAATTAATCAGTTTAAATTATGCCCCAAGATACTAAAACCCAATCAAATTCAAATTTTACTGTTTTGACAACATTGAACCAATGAGATGATCCAATGTTTCGGGTATAAAAAGCAGGCATTTTGGACAGTTAGCCAGAAAGAGCACCGCCTGCCATTGTCAGACAGACTGTCCGAAAACACTCTCTATACGAAAAATCTGTTCAGCAGAAGACCGAAGACAACTGAGAGAGATATACAAACAGAGGAAGGTCGACACCGGAGATGACAGATGCTCTACAGTTTTGAAAATTGACTTGCTGTAAATTGAATAGGGGTGTTATTGGATCAATATATTGTTATAGAGTGGGAGGTAGAAAACCTTTCAGAGAAAGGAGGCTGAGGGTTATAAATAGTTGTTGTTTGAAGTTCACTTGAGAGTTAAAGAATAAAATTGATATTTTTTGTTAAATACTGGAATTTGGGAGTTCTCTGTCAGACATACTTTGACAGATTACAAGGCGAGGTGAGCTTTTCTGTGTATTTGGTTTAATTAACAGAAGGATTCACTGCCGTGTTGTAATAACTCTTAAACCCAGATTTTATTCAATTCAATTCAATTCAATTGCCTGGCCTGAAAAACATTACATGGGTCTCTGGATTAATAGAGTTGAAAAGTGTGTCATTGGAAAAGCAGGAGCAGGTCAGGCATAAGTCCAAAATGTCGACTCTCCTGCTCCTCAGATGCTGCCTGACCTGCTGTGCTTTTCCAGCGACATACATTTCGACTCTGATCTCCAGCATCTGCAGTCCTCACTTTCTCCTAGTCTCTGGTTGAATAGTCTAGTGATAATACCATTAGGCCATCACTCTCCGCTCTTAAAGGGTGAATAAGAAACACTTGTACTTCAATAGCATCCTTCACTGCCTTGGGACATCCAAAAGCACTTTACAAACAATGAAAACTTTCAGAAATATAGTATATTGTCATGGCAGTCCTTTTGAACATAGTATACTCACACCAACAGATCTTTTATTTTTCGGTGCTGCCGGTTAAGGGATAAATATCCATTAGAACTCCCCTCCTCAATACTTTTCCTCAAGTGGTACCACCAATTTTTAATGAGAACCTGAAAGGATCTCTACTCATCAAAAAGTAATCAAAAAGTAAAATTATTGCATCATGTTTTCACACGTACAACGAAGCCTGATAAAGCTCCCCTAAAGTGGAGTATTTTACTGTCGGTGCTTATTTTGGTAATGCTAAAACAAATCTATATAACATATATAAAAGGGAGAAGGTGAGAGGAAGGGCAGATGCATTTGTCATGGCTGCATTTTGAAGAGTACTCACAACAACAGTGACATGCATTTATATAGAACCTTCAATGGAGTAAAACCTCCAAGGTGCTTTGCAAGGACACAATCAGACAAAATTTGATGCCAACCGAAGGAGATATGAAGATAGGTGAGCAAACAGTTGGCCTGAGGATGCGGTTTAAAGATGGAGATGGAGTTGGCGAACTCATAGTCGGGTAGCCATGATCCTAGATGGGTAGATGTATGACATCTAGTGGTGAGATGAAGGGAGTCAAGGATGAACAAGAGACTATGATTGGAGGACAGTGCAAAACGTTGGGCTGTAGGAGGTTACAGGCATGGCGCGGGATCTGCATGAGACCGAGAGTCTGATTTAAAATTTACATAATAACATTACTGCAATATTCTCACTGAGAGGAAGATACCCATCCTCACTTCTGTCCTTCCTGTTCCCTGTTCCCATGGCTTCCCTGTTGCTTTCCATAAAGTTCAATGAGTACTGCCAACTCTGAAACCTCAACGCCTTCTGGATCTTCCAGGATGACGAAAAGCAAGGGATTTTTAATTTATAAATACCACTGTGTGACAACGTTTCGGTGGAAAGATTGCAACCCATGTATCTGAACAAATGAATAAAACAGACATATCCCGTATTTAAGAAATAACCACTGAGAGATGGCTTGATCCCAGCCAGATGTCCTTTACTGAGACAATGACTGCACAAGATGTTACCAATCACATTGCACATACCACAAAGCAGTCTGGAGTTAGTCTAAATAAGACTGATCGTCCTAGTTGTGACCTTTCCTGGATAAAGACTGCTGCCAAGATATTGCTAGAACCCAGCCAAATATATGACAAATGTCTATCTGTTCAAAATATTTCAGGCTCAAGTCAAGTTTCTAAGAGATCTCATTTTAGATTTTCATGTTTCCATGACATTTGAAGAATCCCTGGAGATATATCAGGACCCAGTGAATACTCTTCACAGTTTCAGGGAAAAGTAATGGAAGGGCCAGCTGTACCACCAGGACTGACCAAG
Organism: Chiloscyllium plagiosum; assembly: GCF_004010195.1. Taxonomy (NCBI): domain Eukaryota; kingdom Metazoa; phylum Chordata; class Chondrichthyes; order Orectolobiformes; family Hemiscylliidae; genus Chiloscyllium; species Chiloscyllium plagiosum. The sequence continues at coordinate 12,700,340 of NC_057750.1, read as the reverse complement.
ATGCTATGGAGTCCTTAAACATTATATATAAGGACACGGTAAATAACTTAAAAATGTTGTAAGTCAAAATCTGTCTGTTCCTTATCCTGTATAATTGAGTTCCTCCAATACGATTACAAACATGCTTAAGTTTACGAACACACACTAACTAGATGTCATAATATAGTCATCAGTAAGTCCTGTCAGGAATTCAGGAAGACGTTCTTAACTGAAGAGAGTGTTTGGAATATGCAACTCGCTACCATAGGGAATGGCTGTGGCTATATAATGTGGATTTGGGGTGGCATGGTGGCTCAGTGGTTAGCACTGCTGCTTCACAGCATAAGGATCCCAGGTTCGAATCCAGCCTCGGGCAACTCTCTGTGTGGAGTCTGCACATTCTCCCTGTGTCTGTGTGGGTTTCCTCCCACGGTCTAAAGATGAGCTGGTTAGGGTGAATTGGTTGTGTTAAATTGCCCATAGATTAGATTAGATTAGGTTTTATTCCCTACAGTATGGAAAGTATAGTGTTCAGGGACGTGTAGGTGAGATGCAGTAATTAGAGATAAACGAGAAATGGGTCTGGGTGGGTTACTGTTTGGAGGGTCAGTGTGGACTTGTTGGGCTGAAGGGCCTGTTTCCACACTGTAGGGATTCTAGGATTCCATAGATGCATTTGAGGGGGAGCTAGGTAAACAAATGAAGGAGAAAGGATAGAGGTTATTGTGATGGGATTAGATGAAATTGGAGCGGGAATAGGTTTTTACACAATAGCTGAGTGGATGGTTTATTTCAGTCCTGTAATTTTCTGTATGATAAAATCAGTTAATAATTGACTGCCAACATGGTCTAAGTTACGTGCTAAAAATTAATGGAAGTCCTTTTATTAATTTACATTTCTCTTCAGGTCTCTTAGAATGCTCTCAGCATCTCTGAACGAGAGAAATTGGGTTGGGTTGAGATTGAGTTTGGGAGGTTAGTGAAGACATGGTGTTTATTCAGGCCATTCTATTTCACTGATGTTTAGCCTGAGGGCAGATGGAGATCCAACCACACCACTTCAATTTGATTGCTTGCACTGTGACGACATACATCTAATCTACCACATACATTAGTCAGCCCCAGTCTCAATGCAAGTGCCCTGGTATTGAAAGCATAAATGCAGAATCTAGATTGAGGTCTCATTTATGGAAGTTGTTTTGGTGTTGGGTGCAAAGGAAGCATCTAAGGCATAAGTCTAAAATGGGAAGTCATCCATTTCTATACCAGCTTTGGTATTGCAACAGCGATGCATAAGTCAGCTGTACTGTCTTCACTCATCCCATTGTATGATTAGTAAATTAACTTAGTATGAGATATTACAACAACATACGTCACTGACATATCAACTTAATGCAGTATAATACCCCAAGGTGTTTTGCAGAGTCATTTTCAGACCCAACTTGACTCCAAGTTGCAAAAGGATCTTCTTCTTTCATTGCCTGAGGGCAGGTCCAACACATGGCACTGTGATCACCACAGTGTATGGTGGCAGGTCCCAAATCCACCTCAGCCAGCCTGGGGATCAAACCACTTGAAATTGTAATCAATATGATCCATACTGGCTGTCCAGACAACTGGTCTCCCAAGCAACTTAGGTTACCGTGGCAACATGCACTTTTCTATAAATGTTGTAGACCAAACTTACGGGTAGTGATGCAAGAGGCTCCAATTTTCTTTCCATTGCCTAGCTGACCGAGAATGTGGTCTACTCTTACCACCCGCCATTTGCATGTGTTGGAAGGACTTGCAGGTCGATAAGCATTATGCACACACCTTCTTCAGTCATCAAGTCCAAGAAAGGGACTAAGCTTCAGGCCAGGCGGGAATGCTGCTCCCTATGCCAGAAAACCTCCATCTGGCATAAGAATATTGTAGAATCATAGAATCACTACAGTGCAGAGAAAGGCCATTTGTACCATCGAATCTGCACCGAACCTCTGAAGAGCACCCCATCCAGACCTACTGCCCCACCCTTTCCCCATGACTAATCCACCTGGCCTGCATATCCCTGGGCGCAAGAGGGTAATTTAGCATGATGACAAATAACTTATTTTAGGATTTTAAAGAGCATCTTAGAGAAGGAGAGAAATGTTCAGTAATAGAGAGGTCAGGGCGAAAGTTTGAGTTTAGGGGCCAGGCAGCTGAAGGCTCCACTGTTATCAATATGATCCATACTGGCTGGGCGTTAAAGGACAAATTGACCCAATGATATTATGCCATGGAAATTCAAAAGGCTCTGTATTTATGTCAACTTTTAGAGTCATAGAGATGTACAGCATGGAAACAGACCCTTCAGTCCAACTTGTCCATGCCGACCAGATATCCCAACCCAATCTAGTCCCACCTGCCAGCACCTGGCCCATATCCCTCTATACCCATCCTATTCATATACCCATCCAAATGCCTCTTAAATGTTGCAATTGTACCAGCCTCCATCACTTCCTCTGGCAGCTCATTCCATACACGGACCATCCTCTGCACGAAAACGTTGCCCCATAGGTCTCTTTCTCTTTTCTTTATTTCATATTCATTGTTATTTGCATTTGGTTTCCAAAAGCATAGATGTGACATTATTACCAGAGATAACCACCTGAACCTTAACCATTATACTTTCAGACTCTTGTACGAGACAAACCCTTTACATTTTCACTCATCTGTGGGAAGGCAGTTGCAAAGGTGTCTCAATCCCTGTCCTTGGTAGTCAGCATCCATTCTCAAAGTATACCAACAGATATAACTTGGAGGTCTTTGCAGCAGTAATTTATATTCGCATCTTTCCCATATTAAACAGGCCCTACAGCTTACAAAGGTGTTTATTGGCAATGTTGGAGATTGGGGTTTGGGGAAGATCATCAGACATTGAGAAAGTCAAGGAGAAAGTGAGGACCAGAGATGCTGGAGAGTCAGAGTCGAAAAGTGAAAGTCAAGACTGGGAGAGCAAGTGGGGGAGAAAGAATAAAACATAGCATCTGGGATCGGAGTTATCAACAGGGAATGGTAAATGGAGAATCTGAAGGCCTTCAATAAGGAAGGTTCATTTTTTTTAGTCATTCGTGTGATGTTGAAATTGTTGGTTAGACCAACATTTATTGCCTACTCCTAATTGCTCATCTAGCAGTTAAGATTCAACCACATTAGACAGTATATAAAGGTCCATGATAAAGGACATAATAACAGAGCATTTAGAAATACATAATATAACCAAGCATGGCTTTGTCTGACAAATGCATTAGAGTTCTTTGAGGAAGTAACAAGCAGGGTAGATAAGGGAACCAGTCGATGTAATATATTTGGATTTCCAAAAGGCATTTGAAACAATACTGCACATAAGGCTATTTAATCAGAGCCTATGGTATTGGGGTAGCATATCAGTATCAGTAAAGGATTAGTTAACTAATAGAAGACAGAAAGTTGGGATAAGTGGGGCCTGTCCAGGATGGTAACCTATAACTATTGGAATGCCACAGGGATCAGTTACTTACAATATTTGTTCATGACTTGGTTGAGAGAAGCGAATGCATTATCATCAAGTTTGCGGATGACACAAAGTGGGTGGCAGGGCAACAGCTGAAGATGACTCTGAGGGATGTGGACAGGTTAATTGAGTGGGCAGAGGGAATATAATATGGGATGTATGAGGTGAATATTATTGCAAAACTCTGCCTCACATAGCTGTTTGGGGGTTCTCACACATGAATCACAAAAAGTTTATCTAAGTTCAGCAGGTAATAAAGAAAGTAAATGGAATGTCGGCCTTTATTTCAAAGAAAAGTACAAAAATAGGGAGGTCTTCCTAAAACTATATAAGGCCTAATAGACCACATCTGTTCAAGATACCTACATTGGAGGCAGTCCAGAGAAGGTTCCCTAATTCATCTTGGTATAGAGGGATTTTCTCATGCGGAGAGGTTCAGTACACTGGGCCTGGACTCACCGAAATTTAAAAGATTGAGGTGACCACACTGAAACATCGAACATTTTTAATGGATTTGACAGGGTAGATGTTGAGAGGCTGTTTCCCTCTCTGGAAGACTCTAGGACTAGATGGAATAAAGTCAGAGTCAGGGGTCATCATTTAAGAGGAGCAATTTTTTCTCTCAGAGAGTAGTCAATCTATAGAATTCTTTACCACAGGGGGCTGTAGAGATTGTTTTTGTAAGGAAATCAAGGTGTAAGTAGAAAAGGCAGGAAGGTGGAGTTAAGAGTTATCAGATCAGCCGTGATTTCATTGAATAGTGGAGCAGACTGGAGAGGATGAATGGCTTACTTTTGCTCCAATATCCTATGGACATGGCCAGAGCAGGCATTGATAGAAGATTTCTTTCCCTAAAGGACATTAATGAATCAGATGTGTTTTCACAATGATGGACAGTGATCATATAGTTGCCATTAGATGAAATTTTTATTCCAGATTTCTAATGTATTCAAATTTCATCTGCAGAGATGGGATTCAAACCCATATGCCCACAGTGTTATCCTAGGGTTCTGCATTATGAGTGCAATGACATTGCCACTATACCACCACCTCTCCTCAGAGCTAGAGTCATAGAATCATAGAGATGTACAGCATGGAAACAGAACCTTTGGTCTAATCCGTCCATGCTGACCAGATATCCCAACCCAATCTAGTCCTACCTGCCAGCACCCGGCCTTTATCCCTCCAAACCCTTCCCATTCATATACTCATCCAGATGCCTTTTAAATGATGCAATTGTACCAGCCTCCACTGCTTCCTCTGGCTGCTCATTCAATGCGTGTACCACCCTCTGCATGAAAAAGTTGCCCCTTAGGTCGCTTATATCTTTCCCCTCTCACCATAAACCTATGCCCTCTAGGTCTGGACACCCCCACCCCACTGAAGAGACTTTGTCTATTTCTTCTATCCATGCCCCTCATGAATTTATAAGCCTCTATAAGGTTGCGCCTCAGCCTCCGATGCTCCATAGTGGTATGGATGCCAAATTGACTGAGTAAAAGGGAATAGAGAGTAATAGAACATAGAACATTCCAGCTCAGTACAGGCTATTCTGCCCTTGATGTTGTGCCAACCTGTGAAACCAATCTGAAACCCATCTAACCTGCATTATTCCATTCTCATCCATATGCCTATCCAATGACTATTTAAATGCCCTGAAAGTTAGTGAGTCTACTACAGTTGCAGGTAATGCATTTGATGTCCCTACTACTCTCTGACCTCTGTCCTTCATCTATCACCCCTCAATTTGAAGCTTATCACCCCTCAATTTGAAGCTATGTCCCCTTGTGCTAGCCATTGACATCTGAGGAAAAAGGCTCTCACTGTCCAGCCTATCTAACCCTCTGATTATCTTTTATGTCTCAATTAAGTCATTTCTCAACCTTCTTCTCAATAACGAAAACAGCCTCAAGTCCCTCAGCCTTTCCTCACAAGACCTTCCCTCCATACCAGACAACATCCTAGTATATCTTCTCTGAACCTTTTCCAAAGATTCCACATCCTTCCTATAATGCAGTGTCAGAACTGTGCACAATACTCCAAGTGCAGGCACACCATAGTTTTGCACAGCTGCAGTGTGATCTCAATTCACTCTACCCCTTATTGGTAGAGAAATTCAATCCCTCTACCAATAAAAGCTAACACACTATATGCCTTCTTAACAACCCTGGGTGGCAATTGTCAAGTATCTAGTGTAGGTAGTCTTGATACCTACACTACCAAGAATCTTACCATTAGCCCAATACTCTGGATTCCTGCTATTCCTTCCAAAGTGAATCACCTTACACTTTTCCACATTAAACTCCATTTGCCACCTCTCAACGCAGCTCGGCAGCTTATCTATGTCCCTGCAACACCCTTCATCACTATACACAACTCCACCAACCTTAGTGTCATCCGCAGGTTTACTAACCCATCCTTCTATGCTGTCATCCAAGTCATTTATAAAAATGACAAACAACAGTGGCCCCAAAACAGATCCTTGCTGTACCCCATTAGTAACTGAACTCCCTTACTAACCCAATCAACCATCACCCTCTATTTTCATTCAGCTAGCCAGTTTCTGATTCAAACTGGTAAATCACCCTCAATGCCATGCTTCTACATTTTGTGAAATAGCCTACTATGGGGAATCTTATCAAACGCCTTACTGAAATCCATATACACCACATCAACTGCTTTA
>NC_057750.1:12685454-12693661 GCF_004010195.1 Chiloscyllium plagiosum | reverse complement strand
TGCTGCAAGAATCAGTGCTCAGTTCACTGCATTTCATCATTCATGTAAAGAACATATATGTGGATATCGGGGCCATCAGATGACATCAGAAATGTGGTGTAGTAGATTATCTCAGAGCACAACTAGACCACAATTAGATGGGACAAAGGGGAAAGGAGTGACAGATGAAGTTTAGTAAGATAAATATATAATATTTGCATTTTAGGAAGGAATTATACACTTAATGGCAAATTCCTGGGGAGTGTAATGGAACAAAGAGACCTAGTGCTGCAGGTACATTGTTCCTTGAAAGTGGAGTTGCAGGTAGACAGAGTGGTGCTGAACATATTTGGCACATTTGCCTTAATCAGTCAGAGCATTGAGTATAGGGTTTGTGGTGGCATGTTGCATCTGGCCATTTTAAGAAAACTGCATTCAATGCGGTTGTCTGCAGAAAAGATTTACACAGATATCCCAGGGAGAGTTTGATTAGGTTGAGTTTTTTCTCCCTGGAGTGTCAGAGGCTGAAGGGTGACATTATAGATGTTTATAAAATCATCAGGGGAATGGATGTTCTGAACAGCCACGTTCTGCTCTTCAGGGTAGGGGAGACCAGATTCAGAGGCATAGGTTGAAGGGGAGAGGGCGAATGATTTAGAAGGGACCTGAAGATAAATGTTTCACACAGAGAGTGGTGTGTGTACAGAAAGTGCTGTCAGAGGAAGTGATGAAGGTGGTTGCAATTGCACATTTAAAAAGTATCTGAAAGAGGAGGGATATTGGCCAAATGCTGGCAAATGGGACGAGATCAGATTTGATATCTGATCGGAGTGAACAGATTGGACTAACGGGTCTGTTTCTGTTCTGCATAACTCTCTGATTCTACAAGAAGGATGACGAAAAATTCTAAAATGACATTTCAAGTGGGAATTCTCTTCACTGGAAGATAATCATGCCTCTATGTTCATATTGATTGAAAGCTGCATTACTAAATATTTGACAGGGAAGTAAGTCACGGATATTGGGATACAGACAAGAAAGTGGGGCTGAGACCACAATCTTATCAGCCACAATCTTAGTTCCTGGTGGAGAAGGGTCAAAATATCTAATGACCCACTCCTGCTCCTCAGTCCCATGTTTCTGTGTTCCATTCAGCCCCTCATACCTGCTAGACAGGGACAGTTGGAGGCCACTTACTCTTATAATCTGGTGCACAGAAACAGAGGAGACCATTCAGACTCTCAAGACTGTCACACATGCTTTGAAGTGACTTGGGAAATGTAATTGGAAAATCCAGGCACAGTTATGAAAGAGGCCCCTCATCTCTCTTCACAGAGCTTCCCCTCTCTGCAACTTGTGCTTCATTTGTTGGTCATGCTGTAGATGCAGATTGACTCTGAATATAACCCATATACTCACCAGAGGTGGCTCACAAAATCATCTGGTCTCCCTGACTGCAATATTCAGTAATTGCACATTTATGACAATAACACCCACTAAATTTCCAATAAGCAGAATGGGAGAACATCAGAAACAGGGACAGGTAGTTCACTCCCCAGGCCTGCCTTGCCCTTCACTAAGATCATGACTGATCTTCTCTTGGTCTCAAATCCTCTTTCACACCCAATCCTTCATCGCCCTCAACTCTCTGTCAGGTCAATATACATCTACCTCTTCTTCAAATACTTACAGTCATCTTGCTCCCTAACATTCTTGAGAAGAGAATCCCTGATATTCAATACCATTTATTTGAAGAAAACACGTGTTGTTCCTATACCTTGGCCTATTGATATGGAAAAAAGAGGTTGGCTCAAGGGTTCAGGTAAAAATGACTGGTCCTGATATCAAGGCAGTGGTTGGCTTTTGTTGACATCAAGGAGCTTAACAAAACTGGACTTAATGGGAATCAGACTAAACTGTCTCGTGTTTGGAGTCAACCATGGCACAAAGGAAGATGTTCATCATCTCAATCCTGGGTCAGAATTGTGGGAGATCCTTAGGGTAGCTTTCTCTTCATAAACATATTCAGCTGCTTCATCAATGTCTCCCTGCCCCCACTCGCCGCAACATAAGATCAGAAGTGGGGATAGTCACTGAAGATTCCAAAATGTTTAGAAGTTTTGTCGCCCATCAGCTCCTGAACCGGTCTGTGTCCATGTGCAGTAAGACCCAGATATCAGTCAGGTTTGTGCTGTTAAATGGTCTGTAACATTCATGTAACAGCACTGCCTGGCACTGCACATTGCCACAATGAAATATAGTTCATTCAGCAGCTCACGCTGGTTTCACAGGAATATGAGGAAGCCATTCAGCCCATTGACACTATTGGAGAAGAACAGGGACAGCCCATTCAGTGCCTCAAGCCTATTACTCAGGAAGGGAAGGAGTCTAGTGTGATGGACCACACCAGAGCCCCGCGAAAATATTTGAAGGCGGTAGCCTTGACTCTAATGTTTTCGTATTTTAAAGGAAATGTAAACTGTCTGTTCCAGATGCAATGTGACTGGTCATACTACCCCGTGTGAAGCAAAACGCCATTTATTTAAACACGGAAGATAAAATGAATCCAAAGAAAGAGGAATTTAGAATAATGTAATTCTATTGGTCAAATTAACAGAATAATAGATCGTGGAGCGATTACTAATGAACTGTTCCAATATAGGAAAATCGCGTAAACACAGCCCTTGGCAAAAAGGAATATTCAGACACAGAATGTCACAAACATTTCTACAATCCAGGAATTAAAAACAGCAGCAAGAGAAAATTCAGACAGAGTATCAGCCAGGAGACATTCCCTGAAGCTGCCAACTCTATGTAGACCCCAATATTTTCTGATGTTGCTGAGAAACCAAAACCCAGAGATCCGAAGCTGTGAGAGCTGGCCACACCCATTCAGGCTGCATTAAAATAAACCCAAGGCCTCCCTCGCTGTTTACCTGGTCTTAACTAGCCAGCTGGTTCAATCTCTCTCTTAAAAGAAACCAGGACAAAATAAACTCTTAAAGCTGCAGCATCATCACATTTGTCAGCACATCGAGCTGTCCAACAGGAACCAGAGGTAACCCAATCCGGCCCTTGGCCATGTCCAACCGGACAAGGAAGAAGTAATTCAGTCCTTTGAGTCAATTACACAGAAACAGAATGAGGCCATTCAGCCTTTTGAGCCACTTATACAGGAACAGTAGGAGGCTATTCAGTCAGTTGAGCCACTTATATAGGAACAGTAGGAGGCCATTCCTACCTCAATGCACTTACACAGGGGCAGAATAGGGTAATTGGTGCTGATCCTGATGAATAGCTTATGCCCAAAATGTCGACTCTCCTGCTGTGCTTTTCCAGCAAACTACAGTCTACTCTGATCTCCAGCATGGGCAGTCCTCACTGTCTCCTAATTGATGCTCTAACATGATGAACAACTGGAGCAGAGGCTGCACGGGAAGTCATATGTCTTGTGTGAAGTCTCAAGGAAGCATGTTCCATCTCCGAGGTGACAGCCTGGTGTTCTCTATGTTGGGCGAAATCTGGCGGGAACGGTTAGCTGTTTCAGATGGAAGGTATTGTGGCTGCTGTTGGGGATTGTGAACAACATAACGTTCTGTACGGGTTCACATGCCAATTAGATTAGATTACTTACAGTGTGCAAACAGGCCCTTCGGCGCAACAAGTCCACACCGACCCACCAAAGCGCAACCCACACAGACCCATCCCCCTACATTTACCCCTTCACCTACCACTACGGGCAATTTAACTTGGCCAGTTCAGCTAACCTGCACATTTTTGGACTGTGGGAGGAAAGTGGAGTACCTGGAGGAAACTCACACAGACACAGGGCGAATGTGCCAACTTCACACAGAGAGTCACCTGTGGCAGGAATTGAACCCGGGTTTCTGGCGCTGTGAGGCAGCAGTGCTAACCACTGTGCCACCGTGCCGACTTCTCATCCATGTGGGAGAGTTAATTAAGGCATATAAACTATTAGGAAAGTCACGTTAGACTGATGAATGGACTCTCTAAGTTCAAATAATGCTGATCTTATTCAGGTTGATCTTGTCTAGTGCTTGTCCTATTCATGATTCGGAGATGCCGGTGTTGGACTGGGGTGTACAAAGTTAAAAATCACACAACACCAGGTTACAGTCCAACCGGTTTAATTGGAAGCACACTAGCTTTCGGAGCGACGCTACTTCATCAGATGATTGTGGAAGGCTCGATCGTAACACAGAATTTACAGCAAAAATTTGCAGTGTGATGTAACTGAAATTATACATTGAAGAATTGATTGTCTGTTAAGCCTTTCATCTGTTAGAATACAGTGATAGTTTCACTTCTTTCATGTGTAAATCACAAAACACTTTTTTTGAAAGTTGCATTCTCGGGGGAACACTTCAGTGGTCCAGGACACTCAGCCTCGGACTTTCGGGTGACCATCCTCCAAGGCTGACTTCGGGAGAGGCAGCAGAGGAAAGTGGCCGAACAGAGGCTGATAGCGAAGTTCTGTACCCATAGGGAGGGCCTCAACCGGGACCTTGGGTTCATGTCACATTACAGGTGATCACCATTGCACTACAAACAGACACAGAGAGATATTCCTACACACACACACACTCACATACACACGGACACAGGTACACACAGACGCGCACACAGACACCCACACACACCCTTATAGACACATACACTCCCACATATGCACCCCCTCACAGACTTAAGACACTCTGCACTCACTACACACACACACACTTCCTCACACTCACAACCCCTACCTCAGACAGACAGACACACACACAGAGAGACAAAGACCCACATGCACACATATATTTTGTGGCGTGAAGTTTTTTGTACTTGCAGAGTTACATTGTACTTTACTCAAAAACTGCATACATTCATATAAAACTCTGAGCTCAAAAACTGCATGAAGTTATGTAAAATTCTGTTATCGCACTTTTTAGATTAGAATCAATCTAAACATCAGGGCATAGACAGAGAACACAGGGGGCTAACACCTTCAACGTATTGTCTATCTATCACCATTGTTAACAGCTAACCCGCGAATGCAACTTTATAAAAAAAGGGTTTTGTGATTTACACATGAAAGGAGTGAAACTATCACTGTATTCTAACAGATGAAAGGCTTTACAGACAATCAATTCTTCAATGTATAATTTCAGTTACATCGCACAGCAAATTTTTGCTATAAATTCTGTGTTACGATTGAGCCCTCCGCAATCACCTGATGAAGGAGCGTCACTCCGAAAGCTAGTGTGCTTCCAATTAAACCTGTTGGACTATAACCTGGTGTTGTGTGATTTTTAATTTTGTCCTTTTCAGTGTATCCTCTATGCCTTACTCTGTTGAAGTCTACTTCCAACCTACGATCTGCCTGGCCATGCTTAATATGATCTGCCTCCACTGCTCATAAATAAAGTGTTTCCCTGTACTGAGGTACATGTGGCAATAAATCAAACCAATCAATCCTGAGTGACGTCTGGAATTTCTCACCCTATCAATGTCTCGTTTGGAAATAAGTGATCGCTGCCAGTCCTTGTGTTTCAGCATCGCCATTTCTTCGTCTCTCACAGCTCTACCGATTAAGCACTCAGCCAATGTGCCAAAAGCCTTTTTCACTGCCCTGTCTACCCGTGACTCCACTCTTAGAGAACCATCCACTGAACACCAGGTCTCTCTGCCCACTCCACCCCTTAAGACCCTCCCATTCACCAAGAAACTCCGACCTTGATTTGAGTTTCCAAAATGCAAGACCTCACACGTCTATATTAAACTCCATTTGCCGTTTCTCAACCCACAACCCCACCTGATAAAGGTCAAGCGGCAATTTCTGATAAACGACCTTCAGCTGGCATCTGTGGCTGTACTTTCTATTCAACAAAACCCGTTCTGTCTTAAAGTGACCGGACATGATTTCGGCTTCATAACACCTCCCCACTTCAGGGAAAAAAAAACATGAAACAGCAGGATGAAAAGAAGGCTTCATTTATTTTCCTCTAATTCTTAATCCCATTATTATGAATTACAAAAGTATTAATCTCAGCTATACAAAACATATTAATTTTGCACACATCACTGAAATTGCAATGAGTCAAATCTTATCTAAACTTTTTCCTTTAAATCTGCGATAACACATCTGCTATCACATTGTAGGACCCACAGTATGTACATTTTGTAAGTTTAAAGTCGGTAAAATAAGACTGCAATGAAATACTCTTATATTCTGTTCTTTAAATATTCAAAAAAATGCGAGAGGTTTGTCATTGTCCACGATCATCTCTGACAATTTGTTTATCATATAAACATTAAAATATTGTCAGTCCAGTGCGAAACGTAATCATTCATTTTCAATAGTGGAGATGTTGCATTTTTTTTCTGGCGGATATTGAGTTTTTTTGGCAAGTAGCTAATTGGCCATTCCATTCCATCATCATTTTAATGTATCAATACATCTCCGAGCCCTATATCCCGAGCATCAAATGTAATTTTCAAAGGTTTTCAAAATATTTGGTTCAGCTAAAACTGGTGCGGTGATTAATCCTGCTTTAAAATTCTCAAATGCCTCCTGGCATTGTTCTGTCCACCACAATTCTGTGTTCTTCTTTAATGAACCCATCAGAGATGCTAATACGCTGTTGAAGTTTGGAACAAACTTCCGATAGATTCCACTCAGTTCCAAAAATCGAAGCACCTCTTTCTTCGAGCATGGTCGTGGAAATTCCTCAAAGCCCTTCGTCTTTGTGTTCCATGGGGCCAACCTCCCATGGCCAATGTAATGTCCCAACAACGTCACCTCTGCCTCCGCGAATTCTGTTTTCTTTAAGTTTATTACCAAGTTTGCTTCTTGTAATCGTTCAACATGCTCTGCCAACTGTAACATGTGAGCTTTCAATCACTTGCTAAAGAACACTACATCATACAGATAAACTACACAATTTGTACATCTGGTCACAACTCTGTTCCTGAGTCTTAAATGTGTCTGGAGCATTATTCATTCATATGACGTACTCTAACTTTTTTGTCATCTCCGGTATCTTTAAAAGGTAGTTGAAATGACTCAACATTTTTTTAGTTTGAAAGGGTCCACTAAACCTGGCTTTGAAGGGATTTCCTACCACTGGTGGCAATACCAACACGTCACCCCCACGGGAAATCGTCAAAGTTTCAGAGTTTTTATCTGCCACCTGCTTCATTCCACGCTGTGTCCTCTTCAGGTGCTGTTTAGCTAACTCACCTACTCCATCTAATTTCTCCCTCACCTCAGATACATAATCCAAGTGTAAGATCTCCGATTTCGGTCCTGTCAGTTTACAGTTAATTAATTTCAAAGGACCTCTCACTTCATATACGAATATTAACTCAAAGGAAGTAAAGTGAGTAGATTTATGTGGGGCATCTGTAATGGCAAACAATATAATGAGACACCTTTATTCCAATCATTCGGGAATTCTGACAGTACGCCCTTAATATCATCTTCAGCATCTGATGCCAACTTTCCAAAACTCCCTGGGATTCGGGATGCGATGCAATTGATTTAAACTGAGTGTGCCGAAGCTATCCAAGATGTCCTTAAATAGCTGATTGGTAAAATGAGACCCTTGGTCTGACTGAATCACACTGCGTAGCCCATAGCGAGTAAAGAAAGCTACCAACTCCTCCACCTCCCCTTTTGTCTTAACACTCCGTAATGGAATTGCCTCTGAAAATCTGGTGGACACATCCATTATGATCAGCAGATATTGGTTTCCACTTTAATTTGGAAAGGGGAGCTACACAACTAATTATAACCCACGTGAAAGGTTCTTCGAATACAGGAATTGGCAACAAAGGTGCTGGTTTTAATATTGACTGTGACTTACCTACCATTTGGAATGTATGACATGTTCAACAAAAATTAACCACGTCCTTGTGCATTCCGGCCACTAGAAATGCTTTAGCCTGATTCTTCCGTGCATCAACTCCTTTAGCTTTTTCTTTCGGTTTTCCTTCCTGTTGTAACTTATGACAGTGGGATCTTGTTATACACAGTCTGGCAAAATCCCTGGGTATTTTTCTTTTACTTGCCCAGTTCCCTGGTCTTATTTTAGCTTCACCACCACAAAGGGTGCCTCTCCCACCTTGGATCCTGCTAAATCATTCCCAAGAATAAACTGCATTCCTGGAACTGACACCCTGTCACTCAATCTCACTGTTACTTCCCCAACCTTGACTTGGCACTCCAA
>NC_057750.1:12683286-12685337 GCF_004010195.1 Chiloscyllium plagiosum | reverse complement strand
GTCAGAGACGAGGGTGAAGTGGATAGGTGGTAGGACATTTGGACCCCTCAAACTATACAGCATCAACGTTGACTTCACCAATTTCAAAATCTGCGCTCCCCAACCTCATCCCAGATCCAACCGTTCAACTTAGCACTGCCCTTTTGAACTGTTCTAACTGACCATTTTCCTTCTCATCTATCTACTCCACCTTCCCCTCCGACATATCACTGTCACTCCCACCTGCATTTTCCTATCTCCCTCCCAGTGACCCTCCAGCCAGCCCAGCTCCTACCCTCGTATTTATCTTTTAGCCCACTTGTCCCCCCGCCACATTCCTGACGATGGGTTTATGCCTGATATGTCGATTGTCCTGTTCTTCGGATGCTGCCTGATCTGTTGTGGCTTTCCAGTTCCTTGCTTCTCAACTATTAGCTAGTGAACAGATCCCGTATCTTGCAAAATTATAACTTATTGTCCTCCCCCCACACCCCATTTTTTCTTAGTAAGGTTTATCTACGGAGGCAAATTCTTTATAGATATCAGGCACTGACTCCATACATCGCCCCTGCCTCGGGTGTGCACTCTCTTGCAGCTCCTCGGCTCTACTTGGGGTCTCCTTTACCAGGTTCACTAATACCACTGGCTTAAACCTTTTTGCCACATCTTTTCCCAAAGTTTCTTCCTTCAACCCCCAGCACTGTGTGTCCCAGATTACTGCAGTGAAAACAACTTTTCCCAGTGCCCTTCTTAAATCATCGCTACTGTAATTTTATGTGTTCTGCTCCGTTATAGTGAGAACGCCTGAGGCCTTTCACCAGCTTTCAACCCCCTTGGGCTTCTTTTTCACCGGTGGTAAACTATTGCCAGTGTGCTTTTGTCTATGTTTTGTAGCGTAGGATCTGCCCTTCTCCCAATTTCTATCCCTCAACAGGATGAAAATCCTCCCAGAAACTAAATTTCATCTCATGCACCAATGCATACTTAACTGCCATTTCTGCTGCGCTTCTCACTTCTTGAACTTCCTGTTCATTCACATGAATTTTTACCGTCTCTGGAAGTGAGTCTTGAAACTCGTCCAGCAGAATAATCTCCCATCGCGCCTCACAGGTCTTATCCACTTTTATGGGCTCCACACATTTATCAAAATGACTGTGGTTATTTCTTTCAAACTCAATATAAGTCTGACCTGGTTCCTTCTCTATATTTCTGAACCTCTGTCTATATTCTTCTCGTACCAATTCATAAGCACGCAAAATAGCCTGTTTGACATCTGCATAATCTCTTGCTCCCTCATGTGACAGCACTGCACAGACCTCTCAAGCTGTGCCAACCATCTTAGTCTGAACGAGCATTACCCACGTGTTCACCGGACACGCCATCTGCCGAGCCAATTTTGCAAATGAAATAAAAAAGGTTTTGGCATTTTTCACACCGAAATATTGCAATATATTAAGACAGTTGTATACATCCCCACGTTCTCCCTTCATTTTCATTCTTCTAATTTAACTTTCTTATCTAATTCCAAACTTCTGAATTTCAAATTCTCCCCGTCTTCCTTTTTCCTCACTTTCTCTTTCGCTATCTTCTCTCTTTCTTTCTGTCTCTCTCTTTATCTTCTAACTCCAATTGCTCCACTTGCAATTTAAGTTTTTTTCTAACTCGACTGCAGTTGCCTGCTTCTCTGATACACCAAAGTGCTTGATCAACTCCATTATGGTGAAACCCAATTCTAATCTACATGTTATTGTGGTTCTGTTCGCCGAGCTGGAAGTTTTTGTTGCAAACGTTTCGTCCCCTGGCTAAGCGACATCTTCAGTGCTTGGGAGCCTCCTGCGAAGCGCTTCTTTGGTGTTTCTGCCGGTGTTTATAGTGGTCTGTCCCTGCCGCTTCTGGTTGTCAGTTTCAGCTGTCCACTGTAGTGGTTGGTATATTGGGTCCAGGTCGTTGTGTTTGTTGATGGAGTTTGTGGATGAATGCCATACCTCTAGGAATTCCCTGGCTGTTCTCTGTCTGGCTTGCCCTATGATAGTAGTGTTGTCCCAGTCGAATTCATGTTGCTTGTTGTCTGC
>NC_057750.1:12680867-12683138 GCF_004010195.1 Chiloscyllium plagiosum | reverse complement strand
ACACTATATAGGACAACCAGGAAGACAGCTAACAATCCGCATACATGAACATCAACTTGCCACGAAACGACACGACCAGCTATCCTTAGTAGCCACACACGCAGACAACAAGCAACATGAATTCGACTGGGACAACACTACTATCGTAGGGCAAGCCAGACAGAGAACAGCCAGGGAATTCCTAGAGGCATGGCATTCATCCACAAACTCCATCAACAAACACATCGACAGACCACTATAAACACTGGAGGAAACATCAAAGAAGCGCTTCGCAGGAGGCTCCCAAGCACTGATGATGTCGCCTGGCCAGGGGACGAAACGTTTGCAACAAAAACTTCCAGCTCGGCGAATAGAACCACAACAACGAGCACCCGAGCTACAAATCTTCGCACAAACTTTGAATCTACATGCTAATTCTAAAAGTATGCCCTACCTTTGTCTTTCTAAACTTGTTAGCAAATTTGTGAATCAGCTTCAAACCTCAAAACCTCTTTAGTCATGTTTAAAGCCATTTCTTTTAATTTAACCAACCACAAGGAAACAAAATTAAATGAATTTTGTGACCTGTTATTTTTGAAGATCTCGGTCACTAACTGCCAAGTGATGGAATCTGTTGGGACATTTTGCACCCCAAATCTGTTCAAATCTGTCCAAATCCTGTACGGCACGCCCTCAAACCGTTCTGATGGCGATATCATGTCTTTTGGTGGCTAGTTGGTGTTCGTGTAGCCTGGTAGCACAACAACAAAACAGTTCAGCAGGATGGGAGTATGAAAATTGAAGTATTCCCACATAGAAACCAGGTTAGGTCACTGAGTGCAGGCCTGATGAGTGAATGGGTCTCACTGAGAATTGGGGAACAGACAGCAGAATTACATTGCAGATATTGCATCTCGAAACTGCGTATTCATGTAGTGCTGTAGACCACAGCATCAGGAGAGGCAGACATGCATTAAACCACAACCTGTAACTTTTTGACAGGATAATACCTCAGTCAGCCATTACCATCAACACCTTCTATGGCTCAGTGACGATTGTGGGTGAACATGTCAGAGTCAGAATCACATGAACCTTAACCTGATGCTAACTCATTAAAGCTACCGGACTTGACCAACAGATCTCATCGAATCCCTCCAGTTCTGCCGCATTCAGTCATAAATGATGATGGACGATTAAACAAATATAACAAAGTATAACATAGCGAAGATAAGTGGGAAAACTGAGGACTGGGAAGCTTTTAAAGAGCAAGAGAGGATTATTAAGAAGGAAATACGCAAAGAAAAAATGAGGTACGAAGGTAAACTGGCCAAGAATATTAAGGAGGATAGTAAAAGCTTTTTTAGGTATATGCACGGCAAAAAAATGGTTACGACAAAAATTGGGCCCTTAAAGACAGAAACAGGGGAATATATTACTAGGAACAAAGAAATGGCAGAGGAATTAAATGGGTACTTCAGATCTGTGTTCACTTGGGAAGACACAAGCAATCTCCCTGAAGTAAAAGTGGCTGAAGGACCTGAACTTAAGGGAATTTATATTTGCCAGGATTTGGTGTTGGAGAGACTGTTAAGTCTGAAGGTTGATAAGTCTCCGGGGCCTGATGGTCTGCATCCCAGGGTACTGAAGGAGGTGGCTCGGGAAATCATGGATGCGTTGGTGAGTATTTTCCAGAGTTCAATAGATTCGGGGTCGGTTCCTGAGGATTGGAGGGTGGCTAATGTTATACCACTTTTTAAGAAAGGTGGGCGAGAGAAAGCAGGTAATTATAGACCAGTTAGTCTGACCTCAGTGGTGGGAAAGATGCTGGAGTCTATTATAAAGGATGAAATTCAGGCATATCTGGATAGTAGTAACAGGATAGGACAGAGTCAGTATGGATATATGAAGGGGAAATCATGCTTGACTAATCTTCTTGAATTTTTTGAGGATGTAACTATGAAGTTGGACGAGGGAAATCCAATAGATGTAGTGTACCTGGACTTTCAGAAAGCTTTTTATAAAGTCCCACACAGGAGGTCAGTGAGTAAAATTAGGGTGCATGGTATTGGGGGCAAAGTACTAGATTGGATTGAAAATTGGTTGGCTAATAGGAAACAAAGGGTAGTGATAAACGGCTCCATTTCGGAATGGCAGGCAGTGACCAGTGGGGTACCGCAGGGATCCGTGCTGGGACCACAGCTTTTTACAACATATGTTAATGATATAGAAGATGGTATCAGCAATAACATCAGCAAATTTGCTGATGATACAAAGCTGGGCGGCAGGGTGAAA
>NC_057750.1:12679398-12680751 GCF_004010195.1 Chiloscyllium plagiosum | reverse complement strand
TGGGATCAATTTAGGTAAAGGGGCAGTACAGAGAGACCTGGGTGTTCATGTACTCCAGTCAATGAAGGTAATCATGCAGGTACAGCAGGTAGTGAAGAAGGTTAAATAGCACGCTGGCTTCATAACAAGAGGGATTGAGTATAGAAGCAAAGAGGTGCTTCTGCAGTTGTACAGGGCCCTGGTGAGACCACACCTGGAGTATTGTGTGCAGTTCTGGTCTCCAAATTTGAGGAAAGACATTCTGGCTATTGAGGGAGTGCAGCGTAGGTTCACGAGGTCAATTCCTGGAATGGCAGGATTACCTTACACTGAAAGACTGAAGCGACTGGGTTTGTATACCCTTGAGTTTCGAAGATTGAGAGGGGATCCGATTGCGTCGTATAAGATTATGAAAGGATTGGACACTCTGGCAATAGGAAACATATTTCCACTGATGGGTGAGTGCCGGACCAGAGAACACAGCTTAAAAATACAGGGTAGACCATTTAGGACAGTGTTCAGGAGAAACATCTTCACCCAGAGAGTGGTGGCTGTGTGGAATGCTCTGCCCCAGAGGGCAGTAGAGGCCCACTCTCTGGATTCACTTAAGAAGGAGTTGGATAGAGCTCTCAAAGATAGTGGAATCAAGGGTTATGGCGATAAGGCAGGAACAGGATACTGATTAGGAATGATCAGCCATGATTATATTGAATGGCGGTGCAGGCTCGAAG
The DNA here is from genome assembly GCF_004010195.1 of Chiloscyllium plagiosum. Taxonomy (NCBI): domain Eukaryota; kingdom Metazoa; phylum Chordata; class Chondrichthyes; order Orectolobiformes; family Hemiscylliidae; genus Chiloscyllium; species Chiloscyllium plagiosum. The sequence goes on along the minus strand of NC_057750.1, from coordinate 12,680,041 downwards.
GGCTGAATGGCCTACTCCTGCACCTACTGTCTATTGTCTATTGTCTATTGTCTAAATGACGGAGGAAAGGGCTCCACAAAAATCCCCATCTTAAATAATGGAACGGACCTGCACATCAGCGTAAAAGAGAAGGATGTTTTATCTGCACGATCCTCTGTCAGAAGTGTTGAGTCAATGATACACCTCACCCTCATCATGATGCCCACAAAATCCCAGATGCCAATCTTCAACCAATTCGATTTGCTGCATGTGAGAGGAAGAAACAGCTGAACACAATAGATACGACAAAGTCAATGGGACCTGACCCCATTCCTGCAATAGGACTGAAGACTTGTGCTGCACAACAAGCCATGTCCCTGGGGATGCTGTTTCATTCCAGATACAACTCTAACATGTCCCTGGCAATGTGGAAAATTACTCAGCTATGTCCCATTCCCTACGAGTGGATTAATTACAATCTGACCAATTACTACCCCTTCAGTCCCATCACGACAGTAAAGTTGGTGGGAGTTCTTTTTGACAGAGTCGTCAAGCTGCACAGAAATAACCTGCTCAGTGTGGTTTCCGACAGGTCCCCATGTGGAGATAGTGCTGTGGAAATGTCACTGGAATACTAATCCAGACCAGGCTAATGCTCTGGCAG
>NC_057750.1:12605898-12672159 GCF_004010195.1 Chiloscyllium plagiosum | reverse complement strand
TATGCTGTCATCCAAGTCATTTATAAAAATGACAAACAACAGTGGCCCCAAAACAGATCCTTGCTGTACCCCATTAGTAACTGAACTCCCTTACTAACCCAATCAACCATCACCCTCTATTTTCATTCAGCTAGCCAGTTTCTGATTCAAACTGGTAAATCACCCTCAATGCCATGCTTCTACATTTTGTGAAATAGCCTACTATGGGGAATCTTATCAAACGCCTTACTGAAATCCATATACACCACATCAACTGCTTTACCCTCATCCTCCTGTTTGGTCACCTTCTCAAAGAACTCAATAAGGTTTGTGAGGCATGACCTACCCTTCACAAAACTGTGTTGACTATCCATACTCAACTTATTCATTTCTAGATGATTATAAATCCTATCTCTTATAACCCTTTCCAACACTTTACTCACAACCCTAGTAAAGCTCACTGGTCTATGATTTCCAGGGTGGTCTCTACTCTCCTTTTTGAACAAGGGGACAGCATTTGCTATCCTCCAGTCTTCTGGCACTATTCCTGTAGATAATGGTGACATAAAGATCAAAGCCAAAGGCTCGGTAATCTCCTCCGTGACTTCCCAGAGAATCCGAGGATAAATCCCATCCGGCCCAGGGGGCTTATCTATTTTTACACTTTCCAGAATTACTAGCATCTCCTCCTTGTGAACCTCAATGCCATGTGGTCTAGTAGCCTGTACCTCAGTATTCTCCTTGACAAATAGTCTTTTTCTAGTATGAATATTGACAAAAAGTATTCATTTAGCACTTCCCCATCTCCTCTGACTCCACACACAACTTCCCAGTTCTTTCCTTGATTGGCCCTAATCTTACTCTTGTCATTGTGTTATTCCTGATATACCTATAGAAAGCCTTAGAGTTTTCCTTGATCCTCACCGCCAACGACTTCCCATATCCCCTCCTGGCTCTTCTTAGCTCTCTCTTTAGGTCTTTCCTGGCTAACTTGTAACTCTCAAGCACCTTAACCAAGCCATCATATCTCATCCTAACATAAGCCGCCTTCTTGCTCTTGACAAGAGATTCAACTTACTAAGTAAACCACGGCTCCCGCACTCGACAACTTCCTCCCTGCCTGACAAGTACATACTTATCAATGACATGCAGTAGCTGTTCCTTGAATAAACTCCACATTTCAATTGTGCCCATCCCTTGCAGTTTCCTTCCCCATCCTATGCATCCTAAATCTTGCCTAATCGCGTCATTGGTGTTCAATGGATATTTTTGGAATGTATTTCCCCAGAGGTCAATATCAGACTCTTGTCTTTTTTGATATTTATTAATGATGTATATCTTTGCATGCAGGGAACAATTTTAAAACTTGCAAATGATACCAAAATTTGAAGCATTGTAAACTGTGTGGAGAACCGTGCAGAACTTCAAAAGGACATGGACAATTTGATCGAGTGAGCAGATAGGTGGCAGATAGAGTGTGATGAGATTCATTTCAGTAGAAAGAAAATAGAGAGACAATATAAAATAAGGCGTGCAATCCTAAATGGTGTGCAAGATCTGGATGTATATGTAAGAAAGTCATTAAAGGTTGCAGACATGTGGTGACAGTAGTTAATAAATCATACAGTATCCTGTGTTTTATTATTACTGACAAAGAGTACAAGAACAAGGAAGATCTTTTTAGATCAGATTCCCTACAATGTGGAAACAGGCCCTTCAGCCCAACAAGTCAACACCGACTCTCTGAAGAGTAACCCACCCAGGCTCATTCCCCTCTGACTCATGCACCTAACACTCTGGTCAATTTAGCATGGCCAATTCACCTGACCTGCACATCTTTGGTCTGTGGGAGGAAACCGGAGCACCCGGAGGAAACCCACACAGACACGAGGAGAATGTGCAAACTCCACGCAGACTTACGCTGAACTTTTGTAGTTAGACCTCAGGTGGTGTATTGTGTACAGTTCTGGGTGCCACACTTCAGGGTGAATGTGAATGCATTGGAGAGATGCAGGAAAGGTTTATCAGAATAGTTCCAGGGATGAGAAATTTTGGTTATAAAGTATGGGGAAGTTGTGACTATTCTCCTTACCGTGAAGGTGTTGTGAAGGCTGGTTCATTGCGGCAGTCAAGATTATTTGAACAGGAATAAAATCGCAGAGGCATGAGTAAGAGGCAGGAGATTGACATTTAGTCATAACTCTCATTGGGAGGACTGATACAGATACAATGTGTGAAATTACCTCCTTTTTCGCTGTAACAAATCTGTGTTTTTGTGCTGTTGCAATTTATTATATGTAAAGGATATGCTACTCCTAAATTATTAAAGTACATCAGCAAAATCTCATTCCAAAGAAGCATCACTTATTGAAAGACATAGGTTAAAAATGATTACACAACTGAAACGTATACAGTACAACTCTACCCACAAGTGTCATGGTACTGCCACCAGTTGGTTATATTGGGTATGACATGTGAAGAAATATCTGCTCCATAGCTCCTTCACGAAGTTATACATACTTGTTTTTGAAATGAATATTTCAATTTCTCTATATCTGCTTGCAAGTATCTCTCCACTATTCTTGTGGTTCACCTGGGTCTCCCCCCAGTGGAGGTGTGCTTCATTAATGTAATAATAATGCTCAGCAGAATTGGCCAGATAGTGTGCAGCTGCATTGATTGTTTCCATACTTTCCAAACAAATTAACACAATAAATAGATACAAGTATTTGAGAGCAGACTGTAAATGCTGTGCCATGATGAAATTAGAATGCACAGATGACAGTTGCTAAGAGTGTGGACTTCTTTTCATACAGCACCTTTCATGATCTCTGAATATCCTAAATCCTTTAGTCTCTGTAATAAAATCAGAAAGTGTTGTAAATCCCCAGCAGGCAGCATGATTCAAATGTTAATTCTATTTATCTCTCCACTGATGCTGCCATGCCTCCTAAGTACTTCCAGAACATTTATTTTTATTGGTTTGTTTTTATTTTAGAGTAATAAAATATGGAAGCAACTGTTACGACACGGGCTAAACCCTCCTGCTTAATTTAAACCAGCAACACAGAAAAGATTTATCACGTGCAGTAATCTGTGAAAATTCAAGAGGCCAAGAACTAAAGTAAAAATTAACAACTTTATTTCTTAAGGTTTAACAGAGAATAATTAACTATTTACCAACTCCTTCCTCTAACCCATCTTTTACCTTCCCTTTCTACAATACTAGTCCGATAAAAAACCCCCAATGAAGGTTTACCAAAAATTCAAGTTTTTAAAACCAGCCAAAAGTCAAATCTTCTCTTCGTCAGTCTTCTTTTTTTCTTCTGAGGAATTTCCATTTCATAGGTCAATGATCGATAAAGATACATTTAAGAGAGCTATTCTCTGGACAGTCTGCAGATGCTGGTGGCTTGACAGTTCTCCTTCAACTGTTCAATTTTCCCCGGTCTTATACCTGCTAAAGCATCGGATTGTGTCATTGGCTTTTAAGAGAGTCAATATACTCAATTCAAACTTGATTGGAGTTTGGTATTTTTCAAGGCATAATTTAAACTGATTGGCCTAATGCAAATTTGTTTTTGTCTCCAGGCAACCACCTACACAAGCTGCTGGACCACATGTTACATTGTATCTTATTCAAAACACTTAGTGCTGTCAGGTAGTTCTGTTAGCTTTTAACTCTCTTAAAGATACACTACACCCACATCTGCATAACACAACTTTCTTCACATCAATACCCGACAAACAGAAAAGTGGTAAAAATTAGATGATTTGGGAAAAAGATAAGTTTGAATTATTATTAGAGTGTGTGTGAGAGTTTGTGTGTGTACATGGTATATGTATGTGGCAGTGTAGACGTGTGCGTGATGTGTATGCATGTGTATATGTTATTTGTGTATGTGTGTGTTGTAGGTGTATTGGTGATGGAGCTCACGACCTCCTGTAACCAGCCTCCTGTGACTTGCTTAAAAGCAGTCTTCCATCTTAAAAGAAAGCTGTATTGAATAACTGAAGGCTACTGCTAAATACTGTTAGTGGAATACTGCACAAGGAAAATTGGTCATGAGAACAGAGGATCACGGATGTAGTATAGTGGCTTCAAGTGATGGCGGTAGGTAAGAGATGTCCACTTCACTTGATGAAGGAGCAGCACTCCAAAAGCTTGTGATTTCAAATAAACCTGTTGGACTATAATCTGGTATCATGTGACTTCTGACCTTGTCCACCCCACTCCAACACCAGCACCTCCACAAATGAGGGAAGCAGAGGAGAGTTGGCAGATGTCAAGGCTCTAAGTCAAGATGGTTCTCATATTATGGTGTCAGCTATGACAAAGCCTATGGGTTCTGGAATCGCTGAGAACATTCAGAGTAATGGAGTTTTCCTGTCCTGTGACTCTTCTGAACTCTGAATTCACATCGTTCTATGTAACATGGACCCGTGCTTTCCTTCTCAACTCACTTCCCTCATTTGAATCTTCTTCTTACTTTCAATTTCATACACCCAACCATTATTATCTAGCTGGCCATGGCAGTTTGAGGAAGCGAGAGAGGGTAACATCATAATATCAACAAAAAGGATCCCTAAGATTGATCTTACACTGGCCACCACCATCTCCTATAATAGCAGGTTAGGGTTGGAATCAGCATATGGTGAGTCATGTAGCCCTAAAGCAATGCAGCCATTCCAATTATATTGGATGGTTCATGTGCTAGGCGCGCAGATGAGTAATCCTACTGGTCACTGAGATGAGAGCTACAATGAGGCAGCTTACAGGAGAGTGGTGAAAAAGAAACAGCATCAAGATGCTGGGTCTACTGACAAGCCTGAAAGCGTGTCTCCTGTCACTGCCAAAGACCATGAGACAGTCTAGCTCAAAACTGGCAACGGCCATCATACAAAGCTTGCTCTTTCCCAAGGTTAGGCTTCATCTTCCTTTCATGCTGAAATTCTACATGTACCTACTGAAGTCTTTATTTTCTTTTTTTCAAAAAATTAGTCCTGGGATAGGGACAGTGTAGTGTGATGATATTGTGGCTAAGTGGTGTCTTTTGTCCTGGTTTCTGGGGGACAGGTGACAAGCAGTTCATGAGAAGATAAGCAATTTGTGAAGCGTTGGGTTTTTGAAAAAAAATTTGGAACAATACAAGAGTCTGAAAGGGTGTGGTCAAGCTACTATCCACAGAACTGGGGATTAGGTTTAGCCTTTAGCAGTTGCTGTTTGGACCTTGAAGAAGTGGAAGCTATTTTTTTGTCCCTCTCTCAGTTACGCCAAAAGCCGTTGGTTCTCTGCCATCTACAGGAGTTGCAATCTGTGTTCTAAATTTGTCTTTTGCCAAGGGTGTGTTTATGGGATGTTACTATATCGAAAGTTTTTTTTAGATTAGATTCCCTACAGTGCAGAAACAGGCTCTTTAGCCCAACAAGTCCACACCAACCCTCCAAAGAGTAACCCACCTAGTCCAATTCCCCTCTGACTAATGCACAATGCACCTAACACTATGGGCAATTTAGCATGGCCAATTCACCTAAGCCAATTCACCTGACCTGCACATCTCTGGACTGTGAGAGGAAACCAGAGCACCCGGAGGAAACCCACGCAGACAAGGGGAGGATATGCAAACTCCACACAGATTGTCGCCCGAGGCTGGAATTGAACCTGGGACCCTCGTGCTGTGAAGTAGCAGTGCTAACCACTGAGCCACCATGCTGCCTACTAGTTAGTAACAGTTTCTGTATCATTATTCCAATAACTTTTCAACAGAGTTGAGTATTCCAATTCCTTCTTTCTTTTGTTATATTTTAACTACAGCGGATGAATAAAATGTGTTTTGCTTTAATTGTTTGACCAATTGAATTGCATCTGGAATACAACCACTTACGTTTATCTTTAAAATAAGAAGAAGTTAGAATCTAGATTATCTTCTGAATGGTTTGAAGAGTTTGGTCTGATCCATAACAATAGGCAAGTCAGCATTTGTTGCTCATCTCTGATTGCGCTTGAGATGCTGAGTTGAGATTATGGTGCTGGAAAAGCACAACAGGTCAGGCAGCATCCAAGGAGCAGGATGCTGCCTGACCTGCTGTGCTTTTCCAGCATCACATTCTCGACTCCAACCTCCAGCATCTGCAGTCCTGACTTTCGCCTTGAGGAGATGCTGGTAAGCAGCCTTCTTGAATTGCTGCAGTCCATTGTGGTGTTGATACTGCCTTAGTGCTTTTTGAGAGAAGGTTTCAAGATTTTGGCCCAGTGACTGTGAATGATGTAGCTCCACGTTAAGATGGTGTGTAACTTTGAGGAGAGCTTGCAGGGTTTTATGCTTCAAACATCTATTGCCTTGGTCCTTCTCTATTCTTAATTATTTCACAAGATGTAGGTATTGCTGGCTTGGCCATCACTTATTACCCATTCCTAATTGCCCTTGAAAAAGTGATGGCGAGCTGTTTTGTTGAATTGCTGCAGTTCATTTGTTGTAAGTAGACCCATATTAGGGAGAGAGTTTCAAGATTTTGACTCAGCGACATTTAACGAACAGCAATAGATTTCCGGTTCAGGACAGTAAATGGCTTAGAGAGGAACTTGCAGGTGGGTGGTGCTTGCATGTAACTGCTGCCCTTATTTTTCTAATTATCATAGTCATGTACTTGGAAGATGTTATCTAAGGAATCTTGGTTAACTACTGAAGTGCACCTTTTAGATAGTACACATGCTGCCATTAAATGTTGATGGTGGACAGAGTGAATGTTTGTGGACATGGTACCAATCCTAGATGGTGTTGAGTTTCTTGAGAGGTCTTGGAGCGGCATTCATTCAAACAAGTGGGAAGTCAGGAGGTGTGTTTCATACAGCTGGATTGCTAGGCTCTGAGCTGCTGTTGTAACCATAGTATTCAGATGACTAGTCCAGTTGAGTTTTTTGTTAATGATAAACCCCATGATACTGACAGCAGGGGATTCAGTGATGGTGATACCTTTGAATGTCAAGGGGCAATGGATAAATTCTTCTCATTGAAGATAATAATTGCTTGGTACTTATGTGGAGCAAATGTTACTTCCCACTTGTCAGCACAAACTAGTATAATAGAGAAAGTGAAGCCTACGGATGCTGGAGATCAGAGTCAAGAGTGTAGTGCTGGAAAAGCACAGCAGGTCAGGCAGTCTCCGAGGAGCAGGAGAACCACATTTCAGGCATAAGCCCTTCATCAGGCTAAAGGGCTTCTGGCTGAAAGTCAATTCTCCTGCTCCTCGGAGACTGCCTGACCTGCTGTGTTTTTCCAGCACCACACTCTCAAACTGGTATAATGTTAAAGTCTTGATACATTGGGTATGAACTACTTCACTAAATGAGAGGTCACAAATGTTGCTGAATATTGTTCAGTCATCAGCAAACATCTCCAATTCTGGCTTTGTGATGAAGGGAAGTTCACTGATGAAGCAGCTGAAGATGGTTGGGTCAAAGATACTATTCTGAGAAACTCAACTGGCAGAGGGTATGAGTTTGGAAGTGCAGTTAAAGATAATTTGATGAGTTGCTGCCGTGTTGATTAAGTAGACTATTATTCTGGACATCGGTGAGCTTTTTGAGTAATGCTGGAACTGCATTCCTTCAGATAATTAGAAAGTACCACACTCTCGATTTGTCAATTATAAACAATAGACAGACTTCAACAAAACAGGAGATGAGTTATTCGCCTTCTGACGCTCTTGTTGCCACAGTATTTAGATGGGCTGGTCCAGCCACGTTTTTGGTTAATGATAATCTCCAGGATGTGGAATCAACAATGGTAATGCTGTTGAATGACAGGGAGAAATGGTTATATTCTCTCTTTCTGGAGATAGTCTTGCTTGACTCAAGACTGTGTGGCTCAAACACTACTGACCTTTCCTAACCTAATCTTGAATGTTAGCTGAAAAATGTGTTGCTGGAAAAGCGCAGCAGGTCAGGCAGCAAAAAAAGGAGCAGGAGAATCGATGTTTTGGGCATAAGCCCTTCTTCAGGAAGAAGGGCTTATGCCCGAAACGTCGATTCTCCTGCTCCTTTGATGCTGCCTGACCTGCTGCGCTTTTCCAGCAACACATTTTTCAGATTTGATCTCCAGCATCTGCAGTCCTCACTTTCTCCTAATCCTGAATGTTATCCACGTCTTTCTGCATGTGGGTAAAGATTACTTTATTATCTAAGGAGTTAGAATGGTATTGAACAGTGTGCAATCATCAGTGACCATTTCCATTTTTGACCCTATGAAGGAGGAAAAAAGTGGAGGCATATTATTGGTGAAGCAGCTGATGACTATTTGGCCTGGGACTATGCATTGAGCATTGTTCTCAGGTGAGATGGTTAACCTCCAACATCCACAACCATCATCATTAGTGCTAGGCATGAGTTTATTCAGGGATGACTTTTTATCCTGATTTCTATTTACTTCAATGTTGCAATAGGTCAGTGATGTCATTCTACGTCACTCTCACCGCATCGCTAGAGTTCAATTATTTTATTCATCTTTGGACCAACGATAGGTAGAGCACAGATCCTCTTCAGGTGATCCAAAGAGGAGGAAGATGAAGACCTATGGCTATATGACCAAAGCACCAGAAACTGAATGCACCAAAGTCCCTGGAAGCATTTTGATCCAACTCCCACTTCCACGCCCCTCTTACATTCATCCTTCTTAATGGCTCATTCATACTTTTGTACTAGAAGTGAGATAGAGAGTACTGATGATGAATGACTGGGGCATCATACATAAGGTGCTGTTCATCACGTACAGCAAGCTGTTCTTGAGGATCTACATCCACGGTTTTACTGTTGTATTCAACGCTCCTTGCAAGTTCCTTCAAGTCTTTCTACACATGAAGACATAATCAAGGTATGCAGTAGCATACCTTATATGCATGAAACATCTTCAAATGTGCACAGTGTCTGGAAGTCCTACCAGTACATACCACACTCTTTGCCATTACTCCAGAAGTATCTTATTTTTCCAAATGTTTCTGAGATTCATTCATCTGAGTTGTTCTTGGGGCTTGTAGCTTCCTACATGATCTCAGCACTGTTGTCCTTCTCTCTGACTGTTTTTATTGACTTGTGATGTGTAAAGTCATCAGATGAAAATCCAACTTAAAACAGTGAAGCTTGAATATCTGCATTGGTACACAGCTCTGATGTAAAAGGAAGTCACTCTCACCTCATCTCAGGAGTTCAGCTCTTCTTTCTATGTTTGGACCATGTTATATTCTTTGGATGCATCTAAATGTATCAATCAGACACAGGATAGGTTTCCTTGTTTGAAGATATGACATAAGAGATCTAAATATAACAGCACTCCTACTACTTCAGACTGAAAAGCCATGGGATTAATTACATTGTATCCTGCTGAGGTGGGTAATGATAGTTAGTCGGTTAAGACACAGATTCCTTAGAGGTTTATGCACATCATGTCCCAACAAACCAAACATAGTCATAGGAGAAGGAGGATGAGGAGGATGAGGAGGATGAGGACGACGAGGACAACGAGGAGGAGGAGCTACATCATCTGTGTGAATCCTGTAAATTAAGTGAGTAAACCCCTCTGAGAAGTGTCATCCACCATTTACATTAGCTCTTGATGGCCTCTTGAGAAATTAAAGTCATGAATTAGGACTGTGATGGGAAGAATACTTCAGGCAATCATTATTCACATGGTTATATTTTACTCATAACTGACATCAAGTGAACATTTATGCCATCTAGCTGTCTGATACTTACTTCTGTCATCTGGGAAACCTCTATCTCTGATAACCAAGTGTGCCGATACATAACTGATGTCCAGCAGATTCACCTCTGCAGCTGGGAATTCCAGATAGGTGCTGGGCCACCTCCCGTTCTGCACTCCTTTCTCCGCAAGGAGTGAAACAACACTTATCAATGACAATAGAGAGATGGACAGTATTTGTTGAGAATGTCAATGATGGAGAGGCATGTATTTTCATTCAGAGTGTTAGCAATGGATAGACGCTCTGCAATCCAGGTTGGTTTGAGGAATGCTGTTCTGGAGTAGTCTTGAGCAGGAGGGATTTGACTGATAAACACCACAAGATACAGGTGAATGTGGCACCTTTCCTGTTCTGCACTGAATCAACAAGTACAGTATTCCTGTTGCTGACATCCTCTACTACCTTAGGCCATACTATTCAGGGGCAGATTTTTTTCATCCTGTCAGTGGAGAATAGTATCTTCTCATAGGGCCTTACAGTACCTAGCATTACATACAGGAAGATCTCACTAAAATGAGGCGTAGCCTTTTAACCTGTGCACTCATTCTGTAATTCTATTGTGTCCTACTCACAAATACAGAATACATAAAAACATCATATTTTCAATGCCATCACATGGAAATATGGTATACATGTTTAGGTTAAGTGGCCAACTATAGGGAATTGTACTTCCAAGTCTTACACTCCTCACATTCTCACCCAGCACATTAGTATATCAAAATTTAATGCAATATCTTACTGTGAAACCTGACTCTCTGTACGTATGAACAGTTTACCTAAGCTTACCAGATGATGTCAAGGTCAATCATTGATCTGTGCTTAGCCAGAGTGGAAGAAGTGCATTAAGATTACCTGGGAAGGAAAGTGTCAAAGCAGAAATAAGTAGAATTGGTGGTTATCTACAATAGTGCTGTCAAGCAGCAACTGCTCAGCAATTCAGAGATAGTAAGGACTGCAGATGCTGGAAGTCAGAGTCGATAAAATGTTAGCTGGAAAGGCACAGCAGGTTGAACAGCATCAGAGAAGCAAGAAAGTTGATGTTTCAAGTCAGGACTCTTCATTTGGGCTGGGAGGGGAAGGGAGCTCAGAAATAAATAGAAGAAGATGGGTGGGGCTGAGGGAAAGGCAGGACGGATGATGATAGGTGGAAGCAGGTAGGGGCTTATTGTGATCGGACAGTGAGAAGGGTGGAGTGGATAGGTGAGAAGGAAGATGGACAGGTTAGGTCAGGTCAAGGAGGCAGAGAGGAGAGGGAGGGCTGGAAATGGGATGAGGTTGGGAGTGAGGAGACTTTGAAGCTGGTGTACCCAAATTGAGGTCATTGGGCTGCAAGCTCCTGAGGCGGTATTCAGGTGTTCGTCTTCTAGTTTGCATGTGGCCTCATTTTGACAGTGGAGGAGGCCCAGGGTGGACGTGTTACCAGGGGAGTGGAAGGCTGGTCCTTACCCTCAACAATTTTTCCCTTGACTTCCCCCGCTTCCTACAAACCAAAGGGATGGCCACGGATACCTGCATGGGTCCGAGCTATGCCTGCCCCTTTGTAGGTTACGTGGAACAGTTCCTCTTCCGCAACTACACCGGTACCAGCCCTCACCTTTACCACCACTACATTGATGACTGTTTGAGCAATACCTCGTGCTCCCAAGAGGAGTTTGAACTGTTCTTTAAGTTTAACCACATCTTCCACTCGGACCTCAAATTCATCCTGACCATCTCTGACAGCTCCCTCCCCTTCCTGGACCTCTCTGTCTCCATCTCCCATAATAGACATAGCACCAATATCCATTTTAAACCCACTGACACTACAGCTACCTTGACTACTACACCTCTCACCTGCCCCACTGAAAAAACGTGATCCATTACTCCCAATTCCTCTGCCTCCACCGCATCTGGTCCCAGGATGAGGGATTCCATTCCAGGACATCCCAGATGTCCTCCTATTTCAAGGACCGTAACTTCCCCTCTTCCATGAATCATAATGTCCTCAACTACATCTCCTCCATTTCACTCCCCTCTGCCCTCAAACCCCCTCCCCCCAACCACAATAAGGATAGAGTACCCCTGGTCCTCACATACCATCTCACCAGTCTCCAAATTCAATGTATCATGCTCCGCTATTTTCACCACCTGTAGTCAGACCTCACCACCGATATTCCCTTCCCTATCCCATCTGCTTTCAGTAGGGACTGTTAACTCCACAACTCCCTCATTCGTTCCACATTCCCCACCAACTCTCCTCCACACCTGGCACCTTTCCTTGCAACTGAAGGAAGTGCAACACCTGTTCCTAAACCTCCCCTCTCACCTCTATCTAAGGTCCCAAATAATCATTCCAAAATTTGCTTGCACTTCTTCTTACCTGGAGAAAGTGAGGACTGCAGATGCTGGAGACCAGAGTTGAAAAATATGATGCTAGAAAAACACAGCAGGCCAGGCAGCATCTGAGGAGCAGGAGAATCGACGTTTCGGGCATCGACGTTTCGGGCATAAGCCCTTCTTCAGGAATGAGGCTGGTGTGCCAGGCGGGCTGAGATAAAGGTAGGGAGGAGGGGATTTGGGGGAGGGGTGCTGGGAATATAATAGGTGGAAGGAGGTGAGGATGAGGGTGATAGGCCAGAGACGGGTTGGGGGCGGAGAGGTTGGGAAGAAGATTGCAGGTGAAGAGGGTGGTGCTGAATCCGGGGGTTCGTACAGAGATAAGGTGGGGGGAGGGGAAATGAGGAAGCTGGAGAAATCTACATTCATCCTGTGTGGTTGGAGGGTTCCTAGGCAGAAGATGAGGCACTCTTCCTCCAGGCGTCGTGTGGTCAGGGTCTGGCGATGGAGAAGGCCAAGGACCTCACCCCCCCTCTCTGGCCAATTGGAGAGACCAAGCACAGACTCGGGCACTGGTTCGCAGAGCATCGGCACTCTATAGAGTCCAATCAACACCACCTTCTCATTACCAGCCATTTCAACTGCTCAGCAATAACTTGCTCAGTGACGCCAAATTTGGGTTCCGCCAGGAACACTCAGCTCCTGACTTCATTTAGAGCTTTGGTTCAAACATGGACAAAAGTGCTAAATTTCAGAGGTGAGGTGAGAGTGACAGCCCTTGAAATCACGGCCATTCAACCGAGTATGGCATCAAGGAGCTGTGGCAAAACTGGAATTAATGGGTATTAGGGAGCAAACTCTCTTCTGGTTAGAATCATATCTAGCATGTAGGACGATGATTATGGTTGTCGAAGGTCAATCATCTCAGCTCCAGGACACCTCTGCAAGAATTCCAGGGTAGTATCTTAGTCCCAACCATCTTCAGCTGCTTCATCCATGTCCTTCCTTCTATCAGAAAATCAGTGTAAGGTTGTTCACTGATAATTGCACAATGTTCAACACCATTTGCAATCCTCCAAATAGTGAATCGGTTCATGTTCAAATGCAACAATATCTGAACAATATCCAGGCTTGAGTTATAAGTGGCAAGTGACATTTGTGCCACACAAATGCTAGAGTATGAACATCACCAATACGAGTCAATCTAATCATTGTCCCTTGACATTCAATTGTGTTATCATCACTAAATTCCCGACTATCAACATCCTTGGAGTTACCATTGACTAGAAACTCAACTAGACTTATTACATAAACACAGTAGCTATAAGAGCAGGTCAGAGGCTAGAAGTAGTGCTGCAAATAGCTCATCTCCTGAGTCCCAAAGCCTATCCACCATTGAGAAGGAACAAGTGTGGTTTGGTGTGATTTGATTTATTATTGTCACATGTGCTGAGACACAGAACTATTTTGCGTGCTATCCAGACAAACCATACCTTATGTAAGTATATCAGGGTAATAGAACAAAATGTGTTACAGTAGTGTTACAGCTACAAACACAAAAACTGACATCACCAACCCAAGGAAACCTAAATACATACACAGGAACCTTGATTATTCAAATATCAATTATATGGTGTGCTGTTGCCTCATCTCCTGAATGGGCAGTGGACATAGCAAGTGCTCACTCTGTCAATCCCATTGAAGTGAAGCAGCAGTGGGGAGAGGTTTCAGCAATGCTGCAGGTCTCTTACACACAAGTGTGCGTCTGCTCAGAAACAAACCCTGACACAGAGAGAGGAGGCAAGGCAGGCAGAGCGAGGAAAAATGAAACTTCAGAAAACTCTGAGTCCCAGAAGAGAGGCATTGAATCAGTTATCCGAGTAATCAATTATCTGAATGAGATACTGCCTGCCCATCTCGTTCGGATGATCAAAGTTCCTCTGTAAATAGAAAGCAGGTCACTAACACCAGTGCTTCACCGAAGGCTCAATGATAATGTTACCAGTATGGTGACAAAACATCTGAAAATGAACCTTCCAGTTCAGCAAGCAAACTTACATCCAGAACCTCAACCTGAGATCATCTCAAAACTCACGAACAGAGGAAGGTGCAGAGAAGGAACAACTTTAATATATGAGAGATCCATTCATAAGTCTGAAAACAGCAAGAAAGCAGCTGTTCTTGAATCTGTTGGTACATGTTTTCAAACACTTGTATCTTCTGCCTGATGGAAGAGGGTGCAAGAGATGGAACTAGGGTGGGAGGGATCTTTAACTGTGCTGGCTGCTTTTCCAGGCAGTGGGAAGTTCTCATGGAGTCAATGGAAGGAAGGCTGGTTTTCGTGATGGACTGGACTGTGTTCACAACTCTCTAATTTTTTGCAGTCTTGGGAAGAGCAGTTGACTACTCCCCAATTACCTGGTTGGGTAAGGAAGTTTGACACCATCAAGGACAATGCAGCCCACTTGATTGGCACCACATTCCCCCAGCACCAACACTCAGTAGCAGAAGAGTGCACCATCTACAAGATGCACTGCACAAATTTACCAAAGGTTCTTAGACAGCACCTTCCAAACCCATGACCACTTCCATCTAGAAGGACAAAGGCATCAGACACATGGAAATACTACCAACTGCAAGTTCTCCTCCAAGCCACTCACCATCCTGACTTGGAAAAATGGCACCATTCCTTCACCGTTGCTGGGTCAAAATTCTAGAATTCCTCCTCTAAGGGCAATGAGAGTTAATCTATAGAATGTGGATTTCAGCAGTTCATGTTGGCAACTCACCACCACCTTCTCAAGGCCAAATGGGGTCAGGCAGTAAAATTGCTGGCTAGCTAGTGATGTCCATGTCTGAAAACTGAACACAAAAAAATCTTGTAACACCAGCTTCAAAATATATGCAAATACCCACTGGATGAGGACAGGTTTAGCCTAACTGCAATGCCTCAAATTCAATCAAGGTACTCCCTGTGTTGACACATAAGAAATGGTTATTTGGATAAAATATGAGTGACTGCCCAGACTGAGGAGACCAAGCTTGGCGGAGACTTTTCAATAGAGGAAGAGGGAAAGCTGAAATGGGGTGTAGGGGATACATGAATTAAATTCGCAAAACCAAGGATGATCGATAAAACTTTAATAAAGAATTAACAGCATTTTGAGGATAAAATCCCAATATTGGAATATTATGCAAATCACAAGTTTTTGTTTAGGATTAACAATGAGAAGAGCTGATCGATGAAATAATAATTAAGGGATAGAATTACGACTAAGTCTCACAAAACAATCACAGGAATTTACAGGAAGTAAAAAGGAGCTGAGTCTTCCAGAAACAGTCTTCAAAACATTTAATATTTATTTTTTAAAAATTAAGAATCCTGCTTTACTCAATATTATCTTAAATCCGCAGACATTTGTTCTATTAGAACTGCAGTTACTAGTCACCCATTCACCTTGAGACCATGTGGTTCAAATGTTTGACTTGCTTGATGCTATCATTCTTTGGTAATGCAGCTGTGGAACAGATAAAAATAAAAGTTTAGCTATATGTAAGAAATAAAGTACAGTGGGAAAGTATAGATTCCAGATTCGAACAGGTGTTGATTATGGAATATCTATTCAGTAATAATAAACCAATGTTAAGATAACAAGTATAAAATGGGCGGCAATAAAGTCATTGACTGGATTTTTGTGCCCGAGGTGGGTAATGTGAGTCAAGAAATTTAGTGGCTTTTAATATATCTTTTGAGAAAAAAAATGCCCTTTTAGTCTTGATCTTAATTCTGGGAATATGGGTAATGGATAGCGACCAACCATCGCCCATACAGATCAGACATGGCCAGAGGGAATGGTGGATGTCAAGGCAGTGTTTAATGGGCCATCCCTCTGATATTTAGGTCCTCTCACCCTCACCCCTCATAGCCCATCATCTCTTCACCCATTACCCATGTTTCCTCCTTGTCTCTATTTCAACTTACTTCCAATTCATGCCAACCCCCGTGTCTGTCCACCAACTTTCTTTGCCGTTACACCCTTCACTTTTGGCAGACATCAGGAGCCATGGAGAGATTAAATAAGGGTATAAAATAAGTACATTCTTCACAATATTATGGAAGTAGCCCCCCCCAAGAAGCCTTTATTAATATAAACAGACTGGGCAGATTTTATAAACCTCTATAAGGTCACTCCTCAGCCTCCGACAATCCAGGGAAAATAGCCGCAACCTTTTCAGCCTCTCCCTATAGGCTGGCAACATTGTTGTAAATCTGTTCTGACCACTTTCTTAATATGTTCCTCAGGATTCCTTCAGATAGAGCTGGGAGTGCTTTAAGTGGAATGAGTACACTGGATCAGGCTGGCATGGTCTAGTCTTGTCACCTTCACTGCTGTTCCTGAGGAAGCAAGACGCCCCATCTCTCCAACACTCTGTCGAGGAGAACCTCCAATGCCCCGTCTGCTAGGTTGGGTGATGACATCCCCCATCTGCCATTAACATTGCAAATGTCAGGAACTCGGTAGGGCAGCTTCTCAAGGAGCAGTTCAGGACCAGTAGTAAATGCTAGCCTAGTCAGCATTGCTCATGTCCCATTAATGAGCAACTTGAAAAAAAAACTCTGGACTGATGGTGCTAGTGCAGGTAGGCAACAGGCTTTTCAAGATGACACCTCAAAACGGATGCCTGAGTTCTGGGATTCCTACAAGTGTCAAATTGTTTCAGGAACGGTGTGTGGTAAGACGAGCTTGGAATGTGGCATGAGAGACTGTAGGGCTGAGCTACATAGTTAATGAGGTGAGTTTGGTCCGATATGGTGAGAAATCACATGAGATATCACATCAGAAATCCCTCCAAAATATTTAATGCAACTCAAACACAGCTAAACAAAACATAAAATTAAGTTAGTAGTCTTGAAAATACAAAGATTATTTTGGAACTTCTCTTTGCCACCTCACACTCTCTGTACCTCGACTACTGCATCCACACCCCATCAAGGCTCATGCTCTGCTACTCCAACTATTGCCTGCAACAACTTTTCACAGGTAGAGTCACTTACCCCACCCACCCCGAGTGTGGTTGCAGCCATTTTCTTCCCCATTACTCAATTTCAGTTTGCATCAGGATGGAAAGCGACAATGTGTGCTCCTCAGACAGTAGCTTAAACCCCATTGGTTTTCCATCTCCCCAGGTCCCCATCCAATCCATATACATGCACCTACAAGTACCAACCTTTCCCACCCAATTCCTCAGGTAACCATGACAGGTGTTGTCATTCACAGTCCCCTACCACCATCCCCTGAAATGAGGTGTTCCTGACTGTGGATTAACCTCATCTCCTGCACGACCCCATTCCCATCCATACTTTATTATATTCCCCTCCCTTGCAGGTACTGTTGCACCCATTCCCAGGTGTCATCCCTCTTTCACCCAGTCTGTAACCCCCAATTTGTGAAGACCACCATGCTAAGTCACATTTGTGCAACAATGGCTACTTTTGCAACCCCATCTCCCAAATGCCTTTGTTTCTGTGGATGAAGCCAACACACCCTGAACGATCCAATTGGACAGCCCCAGACAAGAAGTTCCCAGACTCCTGACTGATGGCTGTACATTTCTCAATCACATTAGGAATAGCCCCTTGACTAGCAGCTATGGAGCCATGATACTAACCGTGACTGACTCCCTGGACAGCAGAGGTATGGACTACTGGACCAAGAATACCCTGACCAGGCACCTGACTGGCCAAAACCCTGGTTGGTACGGGAGACCCTCCTTGACTGACCCTCCTCGAATGACAGGTCCCTGCATGGATTTTGGTAAGGACTGCACCCCTAAAACTGAGACATGACTTCTTGCTTACTGCAGAGGGATATGTTTACCATATACTCTACTGGCACTTAATGCAGGTGTGAGATTCACTTATCACACTGTTGTACAACAAAATGTATTGACTTGACCAAACAGCAAGGCAAGCTGACTGGCAGTGTGACTGCTGTAATTGACATGACAAGGTAAGGCAAGGTAGAACAAGGCATGGTGGCTGCGAGCATTTCGAAGACCCTAAGTGAGGGAGAACTAAGAAAGCAAACAAGCAGAACTGAGACGCGTGAGTCAGTGCCTGTCAATGTGCACAGAGTCTGCCTTCTGCAACCTTCTAATGCTAGTTGTCAGTGTGCCCTGCAATGCAAGTCCAGAGGGCCCTGCCAGTGTATCGGAGAAGTGATATGACGGTCATGAGTGGTTGGCCGATGTCCATGTCTGTGCACAAGGGAGGCATGCAGCTGGGGCCCACGGATCATGCCTTGGGCTGCATTTTGATCAAATGCCATGAAGAAGTCTTTTGGAACAAGCAGGGAACTGAATCCACCAAGTCTCCACTCTGGGTTCTATGTTGAGCTTCCTCAATGTTGAACTTGTTTGCCAAGTTTGGTAAGATAAAAAGCTGATAACAATGAGGCTAATTGGGCACGATATATAACAAGCAATAATCCCCTGAAGTGGCGACCAGTGGCTGCATAGTGAGAAACTCCCTATAATTTGTGAAAAACAGAAAAGATGGAGCAAGGTACTGCTTTTACATTGAGATGGGCCTTGCCAGATTTCTCATCCAATCCTGTCACAAATCCCACCATAGTCCACAATGTTCAGACTTTTTAAAACCTCTGATCAAGATCTTCTTGCACTGCCAGTCCTTTTGACATTTAACATCTCCTGCCTTCTGACTACCACAGACCTTCTTTGTTCTATCTGCCCTTCAAAATTCACTGTCTCTGCAGTTATTGTCATATCTGTAACCTTTTCCAGTTCTAATTAAAGGTTATCAGCCTGAAAAATTAACTCAATTTCTCTCTTCACACATTCTGCCAAACTGATTAAATACTTATATGTCCTTGAAGATGAGGGTTTCCCTCTAAGGTCATTACTGATGCTATCATATGCTGATAATTACGAATAAGGGGTAGCACATTTACCACAGAGATAAGCTGGAATTTCTTGACTCAGAGGGTAGTGAACCTGTGGAATTCTTTACCACAGCTGGCTGTTGAGGCTAGTTCATTTAGTAGATTCGAGGCCGAGACAGGGAGATGATTAAACTGCAAGGAAATCAGGAATTACAGGGAAAAGGCAGCAAAGTATAGTTGGGGTCTGTCATATCAGCCATGATCTCATTGGATAATGAAGCAGACTGGATGGGCTTCACTCTATGGCCTTAACTGTGTGTAGTCCTACCAATAGTGAATGGAAAAAGTGCAACCAAAGTCACACAAGCGCAATAGTGTTCATGAAACAAGCTATTGGAATGCTGAAGGTTTGATTCAGCTGACTGGGTGATCATCACTATGTACAAGTAAGAAGGTCGAGATTAGCAGTGTTTGTCATAACAGTCTTTAAACCCACCAAGCCTGCCAGATCATAGATGATCTTTCCCACACTTATATCTTCATATTCTTTAGTGTAATTACTCTCCAGAAATCTATTACCTTGGTTTCCTAATCTAAACGAGAAAGTGAGGACTGCAGATGCTGGAGATCAGAGCTGAAAATGTGTTGCTGGAAAAGCGCAGCAGGTCAGGCAGCATCCAAGGAGCAGGAGAATCGACGTTTTGGGCATGAGCCTTTCCTGAAGAAGGACTCATGCCCAAAACGTCGATTCTCCTGCTCCTTGGATGCTGCCTGACCTGCTGCGCTTTTCCAGCAACACATTTTCAGCTCTTTCCTAATCTAAAGGAAGGATATGCTTGCCATAATGAGAGCCTAATGGAGATTCACCAGATTAATTCCAAGAATAGTGGGATTATTTTATGAGAAGAGATTGAGGAAACAGGAACAGTATTTCCTAGAGTTTCTAAGAATGAGAAGTTAAACTTATAAAATTCTTCTAAGATCTCACAGGTGAATGTAGATAGGATATTTCCTCTGACTGATGATTCTAGAACCAGGGTACATAACTTAGGACCAAGATGAAAATGAATATCTTCGCACAGAGGGTGCTGAATCTTTGGAATTTGTGCTCCATAGGCTTGTGGAATATTAATCATTGACCAGGCTCAAGACAGAAATCCTATCTTCAGGAAACAACTCTCCAAGTAAGGCTCTATGCAACTGCAGCAAGACATCTTTACTTTTGCAAATCTCCTTGAAATTAAGTTAATGTACCATTTGCGCTCCTAATTGCTGCTGCTACTGCATGCTTTTTAGTGACCCATGGACAAGGACACCCAGATTTCTTTGGACATATGCACTTCCCAAATTCTCACTATTTAATAAATATTCTACCTTTCTGTTTTTCTACCGAAGTGAATAGTTTCACTCATCCTGTCCATGTCCTCTTGCAGCATCCTTGCATTCTCCTCATAACTCAACTCCCTACACAGCTTGATGGAATCAGCGAATGTGGTAATATTACAATTGCTCCCTATATTCAAATCATTCATATACAGTGTGCACCGAGCACTGACCCTTCTAGTACCTGCTAGAATGAGAGAGATCAGTTTATTCCTATTCTTTGCTTAACAAATTCTCAATCCACACTAATATATTGCGCCAAATCCCAGATGTTCTCACTTTATTGACTAAACTGTATGAAATCTTACCAAGAGCTTTCTGAAAATCCAAATTCACCATATTTACTCTTTCTCCTTTGTCTATGCCACAAGTAACATGCTCAAACATGATTTCCCTTTCATAAATTTATGTTAACTCTGTGTAATTTAACCATTCTTGTCTAAGCATTCAGCTATCACATTCTTTACAACAGATTCTAACATTTTACTGATATCAAGCTATCTGTTCTGTAGTTCTCATTGTCCATATTACACCCTTCTTAAGTAGTGGAGTTACATATGCGATCTTGCAATCAACAGGAATCTTTCCAAAATTTATGGCATTCACTATCCTTATTGTAACCTCCTTCATAGCTCTGTGATAAAGCTCATCTCAATCAGGAGATTCATCAAGTCTTAATTTAGTTATTTTTTTCAAGTACTACCTCTTTACTGATGCTAATTTTTTTAACTGCTCAGACGCACAAATTCCTTGGTCACCTAATGTTTCTGGGAGATTTTCTTTATGTCCTTTTGCAAATACAGACACAAAGTAACTGTTTGGCTTCTCCGTTATTTCCGTTCTCCACTGTAATTTCACCTGTACCTGTCTGTAATGGGTCCATATTTGATCTAGCTACTCTCTTTTCCCTTTTACAGATTGATATAAGCTTTTAAAGTCTGCCTTTATATTCCTTCTGCACTTGCATTAATCTTTTCTTTTCTCTTTCCTTATCAGTTCTTGGTTTCCTGGTCTCCTTTGCCGGATCCTAAATTGTCTAATCCTCAGCCATTATACTACATTTGGCATTATTATAAGGCATGCATTCTTTAAGTTATTTTGGTAACCATGTTTGAATCAAGTTTCCCTACTGGAGTGATCAAGCTTTAGACCCGCACCATTCAAACCCACCATCCCATGGCCCAACATTTCAACTCCCCCTCCCACTCTGCTGAGGGCATGCAGGCTCTGGGCCTTCTCGACCACCATTCCCTCACTACCCGCACCTGGAGGAAGAACGCCTCATCTTCCACCTCGGAACACTTCAACCCCAGGGCATCAATGTGGACTTCACCAGTTTCCTCATTTCCCCTCCCCCCCACCTTACCCCAGTACCAACCTTCCAGCTCAGCACCATCCTCATGACCAGTCCTACCTGCCAATCTCCCTTCCCAACTATCCGCTCCACCTTTCTCTCTGACCTATCACCTTCATCCCCACCTCCAGCACCCATTGTACTCTTTGCTACCTTCCTCCACCCTCCTCTCTAACCTATTACCTTCCTCCCCACCACCATTCACCTATCGTACTCTTTGCTACCTTCTCCCCAGCCCTACCCCTCTCCCATTTATCTCTCTACCCTGGAGGCTCCCTGCCTTCAGTCTTGATGAAGGGTTTTTGCCTGAAACGTCGATTTTCCTGCTCCTCAGAAGCTGCCTGATCTACTGTGCTTTTCCAGCACCACTCTAGCCTAGACTCTGATTTCCAGCATCTGCAGTCCTCACTTTTGCCTAGCTGATTTTAACCTCACAGATTCAGCCCGACTGCAAGCCACTTATTCACATCTCAGATTTTACACAATGCCAGCTATTCAACCATGATAATCACATTGCAACTGACACATTTTCCTTTCTCTTACAGGATAAGGTGTTAGAGAAACCAGACAGGACAGTGCCCAACTGGATGGACACAGTTGCAATGAAGTCCCAACAGAGCATACAATGATGACAATTATTGAAGTGACCATGACTGAGGTGAGTGGGAATGGAACATTAAAAGTGAGGGTAGACTCAAGCTTAATCCTGCTTCTCTCTAGACTGATAAACTGCAGATGGTGTAAGCTGCAGTTTATGTTAAGATCTGTCTCCTTCATCCCAACACAATCCCACCTTGTCTTTTCCTCTATTTAAATACCCATATAATGGTAGAATAGTAAAAGGTACAATAGTATGAAGACAATTCTGAAGAAGAAACACTTCTCACTTTCACATACATGAAATCACCAACTTGGTCACCAACGTACAGACCAGAACTATTCACAATACTTGTGTGGTCCAACAAATGATTCAAATATTTGAAGCATGATTTCTAACTCCTTGTATTCTATGCCAAAATGATACAAAGGATCTAATTCCATTAGCTTTTTGGTTATTTCCTGCACAAGTTTACATTATTTTAAAGATCTCTGTACCTAAGCTGTCAAATCTCTTTGAATCTTTGCAGTTTCTACCTTCTCATTATTTAAAGATGGCCCAGATTTATCCCTTTTAGGTTCAAAGTGGATTATGTCACATTTTGTACAGTTTTAACAATTCATAAAATCTATCAAAATGTCTTTGTAATGTTATGTTTTCATTTACATTATCTACACTACTGCTTATCTTCCTGTCATCAGCAAATATGGATATCAGACTTTGAATAGCATCATCTAAGTTGTTGATAAACACAGTGAATTGTTTAGGCCTCAGCTTGGGCCTTGCAGGTCAATAGTGTGCCTTCAATTCCATCAGCTTCAAATTTAGCTAGCTGTCTCTTATAAGGAACTTTATTAAATGCCTGACAAGTATAGACATTCTCCAGGTCACTATATTAGCCCCTTCTCTGAAAAAAAATCAAATTCCTCATACATAACAAAATGGCCAGCTTAAGCTTTTTCAGATGCTGAAGAGTCTAAATGTCACACTTGAGGTAACAGACACCATATGTAATTCCACTGGGCACTCAATTGAAAATTAACCAAACTGATTTTACAGTAAATGCTGGTACCAATCATAATATAGTTAATGGATTCATCTGTTCAGTGTAGATTTATGTCTGTGAAGAAATATTAATTTATAGAAGGAATACTTTGCAAAGGAAATGATACTGGTTGAAATACAGATAAATGTATCATTTGCAAAGAACTCAAGCAGTTTGAATGAAGTCACTGAATGTAAAATACTTGAAGAGAAAGGCCACTTGACTCAGTTTGTGAGTTTGATATTTTGTGAATTGAAAACCCACTGAAATACTTCATCACCACAATGGAGTTTTCATAAAGGGAAATTTGAAATCTACACCACAGTCTCTAGGAAAGCAAACCAAAAGGAAGACGGCTCAGATTTGAAAGCTGATGGGCAAAGTCACTTTGGCTGCAGACCATTTGACTTTTTTTCTGAATTTAACTACTACTTTTAAGATATCACCCTGCAGTGTTTTATAATTTCCCCAGATTGGAACATTGTGTTTGTGTGTTATTGTTCCAGAAGAGTAGCTGTATATATTTGGACAGTTTAAACCTGTTAATAACCTTTATATCTCTACTATGTGCAGTAAATTATGCTTTCAATAAACTAGTGATTTATTTGTCACTTATGGTTCATGAGTGATGTGTTTCTGATACTGAGCCACATACATCTACAAGGCAAAAGTGAGGACTGCAGATGCTGGAAACCAGAGTTTAGATCAGAGTGGTGCTAGAAAAGCACGGCAGGTCAGGCCGCATCCGAGGAACAGGAAAATCGACGTTTCGGGCAAGTCCTTCATCAGGAATAGAGGCGGGGGGAGGGGAAATGAGGAAACTGGTGAAGTCCACATTGATGCCCTGGGGTTGAAGTGTTCTGAGGCAGAAGCCCTGGGATTGTACATCTACATCTCTACCTATACATATAAAATTGGTAACATTACCTCCGTTTATAAATTCAAACTTTGTTTGACCAGCAGAGGAGTGGGACAAGGAAGTGAATCAAATTACCTGTCCTAACTTAGTCATACTTCTCATTGTAAAATTGTAACTACAGCAGTAAAGAACTACAACCAAAGCAATGAAAACCTACTTCAATATTGAGGATTCAGGAACACATTTTGTTGCCAGATGCTGCCATGATGTCTATTCTGGTTTATAACAGGGCTGGATGATGACTGAAATGAAGCACTTGAAGAGGACGTTGTATGATGCATATCAGTTGGATCAGGCTCCCCTGGAATGAGATTAGTAACGTAAATATATTTTAACAAAACAAAAGCTATGACAATTAAAACTGAAAAACACACAACACTCAATTAATAAGTTAAAAATCACACAACACCAGGTTATAGTCCAACAGGTTTAATTGGAAGCACACTAGCTTTCGGAGCGACGCTCCTGCATCAGGACTATCACCTGATGAAGGAGCGTCGCTCCGAAAGCTAGTGTGCTTCCAATTAAACCTGTTGGACCATAACCTGATGTTGTGTGATTTTTAACTTTGTACACCCCAGTCCAACACCGGCATCTCCAAATCTCAATTAATAAGGCATCATTAGTACACTAAATATCAAGAATGGTAACCCAGTTTGTAACTGGAATTAATATTGTACGTTCTCCATTTACAACAAGTTTTATATATAATTTTTCATATTTGTTCCAAAGTCAGTTGTTGAGAGGTACCTGTTAATGACTTAAGTGATTAATTCAGTAAAGCTTTAAAATTTTCTCTGTACTGGTCAGTAATCCTGACTGATAATCTAATCAATGCTGAGAAATAACTCTGTATAAGAACAGATCATCCTCAACGCAGATAATTTAAATTGTGAACTTGAAGTGTAAACAATGTATGGAATTTTCTTTCATCCTACAAAGCAATAAAATGAAAGAAGAAGCAGCCTTCCAGTTGGATTTTTAAAAAGAAATCAGTTGTAGGCGTCATTGGCTGGACAGCATTTATTACCCATCCCTAGTTGCCTCTTGAGAAGGTGAAGGTGAGCTGCCTTCTTGAACAGCAGCAGTCCATCTGTTGTGGGTTAACCCACAATGCCAGTAAGGAGGGAATTCCAGGATTGTGACCCAGCAATAATGAAGGAACAATGATATATTTCCAAGTCAGGATGGTGAATCACTTGGAGGGGAAGCTGAAGGTGGTGGTGTTACCACATATCTGCTGCCCTTGTCCTTCTAGATGGAAGTGGTCGTGTGTTTGGAAAGTGCTGTCTGAGGATTTTTGGTGAATTTCTGCAGTGCATCTTTAGATGGTACACACTGCTACATACTTGGTGGTGGTGGGAGTGGATGCTTCTGCTGTAGTGCCAATCAAGTGAGATGCTTTATCCTGGATGGTGTCAAACATTTTGAGTGTTGTTGGGGCTGCACTCAGTCAGGCAGGTGGGGAGTATTCCATCCCACTCCTGACTTGTGCCTTGTAGATGGTGGACAGGCTTTGAGGAGTCAGGAGGTGAGCTAGTATTCCTAGTTTCTGACCTGATCTTGTAGCCAATGCATTTATGTGGTGAGTCCAATTGACTTTTTGGTCATGATAACCTCCAGGATGTTGATAGTGGGGGATGCAGTGATTGGAACACTGTTGAATGTCAAGGGGTAGTGGTTAGATTTTCTCTTATTTGTGATGTTTATAGCATGGCATTTGTGTTACTTACCATTTGTCAGACCAAGCCTGGATATTGTCCAGATCTTGCTGCATTTGAACATGGACTGCTTCAGTGTCTGAGGAGTCGCGAATGATGCTGACATTGTGTAATCATCGACAAACATCCCCACTTCTAACCTTATGATGGAGGGAAGGTGATTGGTGAAACAGCTGTTGATGGTTGGGCCTAGGACACCACCCCGAGCAACTCTTGTACAGATGTCCTGGAGCTGAGAGAACTGACCTTCAATGACCATCTTCCTATGTGTCCAGTGTGATTCCAACCAGTGGAAAGTTTTCCCCTGATATCCATTGATTCCAGTTTTGCTAGAACTCCTTGATGCCGCAGTTGAATGCAGCCTTGATGTCAAGGGCTGTCACCCTCACCTCCCCTCTGGAATTCAGCTCTTTTGTCAATGTTTGGAACAAGGCTGTATTGAGGTCAGGAGCTGAGAGACCCTGGCGGAACCCAAACTGGGCGTCACTGAGCAGGTTATTGCTAAGCAGGTGCTGCTTGATAGCATTGTTGATGACCCTTTCCACCACTTTACAGATTGTCGAGAGTAGACAAACGGGGCAGGAATTGACCCCATTGGATTTGTCATGTTTTTTATATACAGGACGTACTTGGGCAATTTTCCACATTGCCAGTTAGATACCATGCTGTAAATGTACTAGAACACCTTGGCTAGGGGAGCCGCAAGTTCTGAAGCACAAATCTTCAGTACTATTGCTGGAATGTTATCAGGGCCCGTGCCTTTGCAGTATTCAGTGTCTCCAACCATTTCTTGTTACTACATGGAGTGAATCGAGTCAGCTAAAGACTCGTATATGTAACGCTGGGGACCACTGGAGGAAGCCGAGATGAATCATCCACTCGTCACCTTTGGCTGAGGATTGCTGTGAAAGCTTCTGCCTTATCCTTTGCACCAATGTACTGGGCTCTTCCATCGTTGAGGATGGGGATATTTGTGGAGCCTCCTCCTCTGATGAATTCTTTATTGTCCACCACCATTCACTACTGGATGTGGCAGGACTACAGAGTTTAGATCTGATCTGTTGTTTGTGGGATTTGACAAAAACTGTAACTTATTTTGAGAATTCATGTTAAAGAGATGTGGACAGTAGTTAATTTGTAGTGCCAAAACATACCAGAGCTGTTTACTTAAAGGAGGAGGTGAAAAGGATATTGGGATTTTTCTTACTAAAGACAATTCTTGGAAATCACATGTTTTGACCTAATTGTTTGGACTTGTTTATTGGAAATCACATGTCTGGGATTTTGGATTTGTTTTAGATATTGTTTGGAATTCAGTTGGTGGGATACAGCCTGCAGAGAGAGAGAAGTTATCTAATTCATTTTCTGCCTTTCTGAAAATAGGCTTTTGGAAGGTTCAGTGTGAGACCTCGAAAACTGATGTAACTTCTCTCATAAAGTGCCTATGAATTTGTGACATTTCCTGAACAAACTATGTTTCAGGGTCCCAGTGACAACTGCCTTTGTTTAGTTACAGATATCCATGTGTACCAGGTCACTGACTGAAAGTGATCTTGCATCTTTCATATCTTATCCTTATTTTTCTTTCAAGAACTAACAATTATTGGCCAAAGTCTTTACTTTTCAATTAACTTTTACAAAAAAAGTTCTTTATTCCTTTCTTTTAATTAATGTGTTAGAGTTAGTTAGATATTTATATTTTCCAATTTCAGACTGTGTATTAATCAGTACACATTTTTGCTGATTAAGTTCCATTTTCACAATACTTTGTTGGTTATTAAAGAATCTCACCTGTTTGATGGAGCTTTTATTTAATAGACATAAAGTATGTTTTGGGGTCTCAGCCTTCTGGAGCTGATCTTGCTCTCCATTCCCTCTAACCTACAGAATGGCATGCAGGTGAGGAGAAGTTGGCTGTGACATTGTTAGGGTTGCATCTGATGTTGCTACTGTTGGTACACCTGTTTCTCTAATTACTCATCAGAGATGCAAGGTAAAACTGTGAGGTGCTCCTATGTGGTAGTGAAGACTGACAGCAGTTAAGTGCATTTCAAGATGAATGTAGGACAAAGCAGGGAAACTGTGTTCCATCTGTCAAGCAGTGACAACGCACTTTCAAGAGTGGCTTGAGCACCAATGTCTCACTGACCAATAAGTTATGTTCCTTAGTTCCACTCTTCAAAGCATTCTTAGCCTGTTAGTTTCACTGAAGGAATTCTCCCATAGTGCACTTGTTTGGATGGCCTGGTGAATTGCTGACAGTTTTCCGGACATAGATGCTCAGATGTTCATAGATGTTCTAAAGAAGGATCACTGAACCTGAAATCTTAGCTCTGCTTTCTCTTCTCAGATGCTACCAAACCTGGTGAGTTTTACTTTCAATTCCTGATTTTGTTTCTGGACATAGATGTGTTTGCTATGAAAGGGTAGTTGGCTAAAACAGCAGCTAATTTCTTATTTGCATACATCAATTAATAACTGATACTTTCTCTTGCCTGCAAGATCCCAAGGTAATAGAATGCTGGCGTCTTGGTCTGACATTCACTCAACTTCCTGCATGCATTGAAACTTTCCCCCTTTTGCATTAAAAGTTCCCCGAAAGGGTACAAAACAAGATAATGTCAATGTTTATAAAACACTGGTTATGCCTTAACTGGAGCATCCCATTCTGAACATGACATTTTAGGAAGCATGACAAGGCCTTAGAGAGAGTGGATGCTGCCAAAGATGAGGGAACTCAGTTACATGACAGACCTGAGACTTAGGATTGCTCTCTTCAAAACTGAGCATGTTAAAAGTGGTCAACATTATGTGGAGCATTGACAGAGTAAATGAGAAAACATTTTCATTGACAGGAAAGTCATTATCCAGAAGACATAGAAGTTAGGTCAATTGTCAAAGGAAATGGAGGAGAGACAGAAAAATGTTTTAATGAAGTGAATTGTTTTCATAGAATCATAGAACCTCTAGAGTGTGGGAGCAGGCCATTCAGCTCAGAGTCCATACCAACCCTCTGATCAGTATCCCACCCAGCCCTACCCTACCCCCTTATCTCTGTAACTTTATATATCCCATGCTAATCCATTTAACCTGCATATCCCTGGATACTAAGGGCAATTTAGCATGGCCAATCCACCTAGTCTGCACATTTTTGGACTGTGGGACACGCAGAGATGGAAAGAATGTGCAAACTCCACACAGACAGATGCCTGAGAGTGGAATCTAACCCCAGTCCCTGAAGCTATGAGGCAGCAGTACTAACCAATTAGCCACAGTGGTGAAAAGTTATAGATGTAGATCCCATTGTAATTTACGAAAGGCTTCTGCTGTAATTTGCCTTTATAAAACTATTTATAAAGTAGTCTAAATATTTGACAAAGTTAGCCTTATTTGCTACTGTCTGCTTTTTGGCATTGCATAGTTACTTTGAATTGGAGGCTTATTTATTTAGTTTTAACACTGGTGGACTGTACTATTCAAAGCATTTTGCCTCACGAAAAGGCAGACCTGTATCTCCTATGCACACAAGTAATCTCTTGCCCTTCTCAGCAGAAAATGTAATATTCTAGGGGCAGCTACAGTTAACTGTGTCAGGACATATCTGCTTCTGTCCTATATACGACCTTTATATTTCAAGTGTGTGATGTCAAACATGCTGGAAATAAATCTACAACATTTAAATGAGGGGATATTGGAGAATACGAAACAGTCCAGCCATTACAATGATAGCACAACAGTGTACTCACAAATACATCTGTGCACAGTGTGAGACATTTGATGTGCTAGTCACAGACATACACACACAAACTACCAGCAGGCATTAATAACTGTCACCTCGTTCATTCATGGCTCTGTGTTTGGAGCAGGAAAAGAGTGGTGATCAACACTAGTGTGACAGAAAACCAGGAAGTCAGCAGCAGATGACTGTGAGAGTCTAAGGTGAAAATCAAGAGGGCAGAGTGCAAAATAATCTCTGTGACTCACTGTGCACTCAATGTTTTCATCACTCCATGTCTAGAGTAAATAAATTGTCAAGTTACATACCTATGCGACTAGGCAGGACCATTGGATCGGCAGCTGATGACAATTTCACTCTCTTTTCAAACCAATTTAGATAGCAGCGAAGGATAATGAAGGAAAACAGTATAAACCAAAGTATGGACAATGTTGTCTAAACCCAAGAAGAGGGAGAGAAGGATTACTTCATTGCTTAAAGTTATATTCAATCATTTTAGGCTTCTAAATATAATTAAAGAGCAAAAAATGCCTAGAATTTGACTTGAAGTGTTTCTATGAAAAAGATTTGCCAAACCCATAGGATGCAAGAAGAAGAGTCGGCAATCTGGGCAGATAAACCAGATGCTCATGATAATAAGCAAACTTTTGTCATTAAGTTTTCAGACCTTGAAGTACAGGTTCATCTGTCCATCCTCAGGTGCCAAGAAGTTTATCTGCATGCATTATCATTCAACTAAAAGCATAATTCATTAGAATTAAGTCAGTCTTCTCAATTAAATTTGGATCAAATCATAAAGCCTTTGCTTCAGATATCCAACTGTGTGTAAAAGGCATATACTTAGTGATCTTCCCATCTTCCTGGACATTAGGCTAAGGAGTTGTTGCATTGTCCATGTAACTATATAGTTTTAGTCATAGAGGTATACAGCACAGAAAAAGGCACTTTCACCCAACCAGTCTGTGTCAATCAAAAACAATCACCTAACTATTCTAATCCTATTTTGTAACACTTGGATCATGGCCCTGTACACCTTGCTATCTCAAGTGCACATAGAAATACTTCTTCAATGTTATGAGGGTTTCTGCCTATACACCCTTATAGGCAGTAAGTTTCTAATTCTCACCACTGTCTGGGTAAAAGTTTTTTTTCTCATATCCTCTCTTGCCCCTTACCTTAAATCTATGCCCCCCGGTCACTGATTCCTCCAAGGTGAAAAGATGCTGAATGTCTACTCCTGTCTATGCCCCTCAGAATTTTATACATCTCAAACATGTCCCTCCTTAGTTATCTCTGTTCCAAGGAAAACAACCCTAGTCTATCCAATTTCTCTCCAAGCCTGTTAAATTTCCTCTACACCCTCTCTATGGTGGTTCAGTGGTTATACTAATGCCTCACAGTACCAGAGACCCGGATTCAATTCCAGCCTCGGGCGACTGCCTGCGTGGAGTTTGCACATTCTCCCCGTGTCTGCATGGGTTTCCTCCGAGTGCTCCGGTTTCCTCCCACACTCCAAAGATGTGCAGGTTAGGTGAATTGGTCATGCTAAATTACTCGTAGAGTTAGGTGCATTAGTTACGGGGAAATGAGTCTGGGTGGGTTACTCTTCGGAGAGTCGGTGTGGACTAGATGGGCCGTAGGGCCTGTTTCTACACTGTAGGGAATCTAATCTAATCTCCAATGCATTCACATCCCTTCTATAATGTGGACTGTAGAACTGCATAAAATATTCTAACTGTAGTAGACATGCACACCAAGCTCAATCTGATCCGTGGTGCTTCTAAGAGTCCCACCATGCATCATGTATTTCCTTGCCTTGTTTGTCCTTCCTAAATGAATCATTTCACACATAATGAGATTGAGTTCCACTTGCCACTGAACAGCTCATCTGACCAGCCTTTCTATGACCTCGTGTAAGCTAAGGCTACCTCCCTCACTATCTATACCCCACCAATTTTCATATCATTATTAATCAATCTTCCTACATTGAAGTCTTAATCGTTTATGTATAATACAAATAGCAATAGCCCCATCACCGATCCCTGTGGAATCCCAATAAGCACATGCTTCCAAGTCACAAAAACATCCCTCAACTATCTCGCTCTGCTTCCTCACACTCTGCCAATTCAGCATCCAATTTTCCAAACTTCCTTGGATTCCACAGAAACTTAACTTCATGATCAATCTCCCATGCTCGGCCTTATCAAAGACCTTGCTGGAGTCCACGTCAGCTACATTGAATGCATTGCACTCATCTACACAGTGGACCATCTCTTTGACAAATCCAATCAAGTGGTTAGACATGACCTCCCCTTAGCAAAAGCATGCTCACTGTTCTTGATTAATCCATGCTGCTCCAGCTGCAAATTAAATCTGTCACTCAGAATTGCTTCTAGTCATTTCCTTACCACTGGTATTCGACTGATTGGTCTAGAGGTTCTTGGTATATCTCTCTCTCTTCTTGAATATAGTGCCACATTGGCTGTCCTCTGGCTTTCATGTTGCCAGAGAGTAATGGAAAAATATTGCCAATGCCCCTGCTATTTCCACTCATGCCTCAATCAGCCTGGGATACTTTCCTTCTGGCTCTGGAGATTTATCTATTTCTTTCAGAACCTCCTCCATCTACGCAGTTCTTTAAGTTTTAAATGATATTTATATTGAGTTGCAGTGCAAGTATTGTTAAAGTGTCAAAGAGGAGTAAGTCAGGATGGCTCTGAAGGACATGACAGAACCAAGTGACTGAAGGGAAGAGTGGCAACTTGTGATTGAAGGTGCACTTACATGTTTTATGTACCCCAGCCAAAGCAGACTGCATCCATGCACCTGAAAGCTTGGTCTCAAGTATTTGTTCTCTGAACCTACACAGGATTGACCTTTCCAATTCATGATCACTGGGGAAGAGGCTTGGTAAGGAGCATTGTGAGGTAAAGGATGAAGAAAAGGTCAAAGAGAAAAGATAACTGCATGCATTAAATGACTGATTTCATAGATCTCTTGTGGATGTGATAGCACAATAGCCAACCATCCTGCAATTGTGGGGGCTATGGTGAACATTTGGCAGAATTGTATGAGAAATCAAGAAATATCTTTTTCGATTGCAAGAGTAACAACTCATGATTTCCGTGTTCTGTGCGCTGAGATAGAATCTTACTAATGAGTGGCAAGGGGATTATTAACAGGGACTGTCACTCATTATCACCCTATTTATTACCTAATGTCAACCATTTAATATGCAGGTTCCCATTCTATCACCCTCAGGAAGAGGGAGAGATATACCAAGAACCTCCAGGATCTTTATGTCAGGAATTCCCAAGACACTGGGAATTCCTGACATAAAGATCCTAGTGGCAACTCCAGGATGTGTATATGCCTCCAGACCTCCGTCTTTGGACACCAGTCATCAATCATGCAGGGAAAGCTCCATCAGCAGCAGCCACATCCACTTCATGTCCACAGGTGCTGTCATCCAATACATGCCAGCTGCTCCACACCATCAAAGTGATGTAAATGCACTGTAAACAGTTCAGAGGAGTTTAACCAGACTACTAGATTGTATTAGGAAGTTGTCTCATGAGGAAAGGTTGGACAAGCTCAACTTGAAGAGCAAGAGGCAAGTTGACTGAAGTATATAAGAGGGAGTCGAGAGTGTGGTGCTGGAAAAGCACAGCAGATCAGGCAGCATCTGAGGAGCAGGAGAATCGACATTTCGGGCATAAACCCTTCATCAGGAAATAAGTACATAAGATCCTGAGGGTGGCAGGGTAGTTGTGGAATGGATATTTGCTCTTTTGGAGCAATCAGAACTAGGGGTCACTGTTGAAAAATAAAGACAGCCACAAGGCAATTTTTTTTTTACATAGGGTTGAGAGGCTTTGGAACTATCACTTCCTCAAAACACAGTTGAAATTGATGTTAAATGAGAATAAAGCCGAGAGAGATAAATTCTAAAATCAATAGGGTGAAATATTATTTGAGTCAGGCTATAACGTGGAGTAATCTGTTCAGCCACGACCTTAATGATAAGAGCAGGCTTGAGGGGCCAAATGGCCTACCACTGTTCCAAGTTTGTACATCTATATTAACCTTACAGTTTCTGACTCACAAGAACTGACTGAAAAAAAAACTATAAAAATATAAAATAAAGGGTTCAGAAAAGATTTACAAGGATGTTGCCAGGATTGGAGGGCTTGAGCTACAGGGAGAGGCTGAATAGGCTGGGGCTGTTTTCCCTGGAGCATCAGAGGCTGAGGGGTGACCTTACAGAGGTTTATAAAATCATGAGGGGCATAGATAGGGTAAATAGACAAAGTCTTTTTCCTGGGGTGGGGGAGTCCAGAACTAGAGGGCATAGGTTTAAGGTGACAAGGGAAAAATTTAAAAGGGCCGTAAGGAGCAACCTTTTCATGCAGAGGGTGGTGCACTTATGGAATGAGGTGCGAGAGGAAGTGGTGGAGACTAGTACAATTACAACATTTAGAAGGCATCTGGTTGGGTATATGAAGAGGAAGGGTTTAGAGGGATGTGGGTGAAGTGCTGGCAAATGAGACTAGATTAGTTAGGATATCTAGTCGGCATAGATGAGTTGCACCGAAGGGTCTGTTTCCGTGCTATACATCTCTATGACTCTATAGCAACTACTTCAACATTCCACCTACACAATTTTACTACTTACAAGCATGAACATAAGTCCTCGGTAAGGATTAAGGGGCAATCCATGTAAATGAATTAAAAATTCAAGTCTGTAGTCGCAGTATGTGCTTGTATCAATTCCCCTGAAAGAGAATTACAACCAGTTTCATTCTGCAAAGCCCAAGGGTATGTGTAGTATGACAAATGGTTATTGATGTCATATGCAAGAGGCTAAAACAATTATAAGTCTGAATGGTCTCAAGCATTCCCTGGATACCATCAATAGAGGATATTTGAGATTGGTTTCCAATTTGTCAGATAATTTTATGAATGAGAAGTTAAAAAGAAACTCCAGATGCAGAAAATCTGGTAGTACAAATTAGAAAATGCTGGATCTATTCAGCAGGTCCAACTGTACCTGTGAAAATAAAAAAAGTTAACCTCTTGGGAATGGACTTTTGATCAAAACTGCAGTGTTTTGGAGATTAACAAAGGGAAGGAGAAAATACACAAGCATGTATGAAATAAAATGACATGTAAAGTGCTGAAGTGGTATTAATTAAACATCATGATTAAATGACAGGTGTAATAATCAGAGTGATGGTAACCTTCTCAGTTCAGGTTAACAGAGAGGTACGCTCTCCTCTAATTTAATAGTAAAAACTGGTGTCAGCATCTGGGCTATTACTGTGGAGGAACAATCATGAAAGGATGGCTTGTGACCACAGCTGTATCCAGACAGGCAAGAAGACTGCCTTCAGTTTCCCCCTGCTATTAGGCCTTACAGAAATATTGCTAAAGTTCCTTCCTGCCACTTTTAACAAAATCTGTTATAATATTAAGGTCAATTACTTTCACATCAGCTCTGAAATTTAGCTCTTCTGGCCGTGTTCGGATCAAGGTTGTAATGATCCGAGTGGAATTTAGACTGAGCACTGGTGAGAAGGTGCTACCTGACAGCACCATTAATAATATCATTCTGTTAGTATACTAACAAATGAGAGTAGAATAAGGGAGAGATAATTGGCCAGATGGTGAAACAGCTCCACAGAGGCCAGCATTCTCAAGTCACTCTTCGCTTACAGATGAACGGTGCCTGACTTTAATACTGCTTTCATTCAGCATCAGGTACCAGACTGTCAGTATTTCTGACATTCACCCTGTTTACTTTTTTTTTGTTTCTTTTTTTCTTCTTTTTTTTCCTCTCCATTCCTGATATTATTTTTTTTTTTAAAAACTTTCATTTTTTTTAATTTAACCCCCACACTACCACCTAAATGCGGTAGTGCTTATTTTATCCCCAGCACCCAAGGTGTGTGTGTGTGCAGGTGGAAGACACAGTGAGAGACACAAAGTGCACGAATCTTTATTCAATTTCCACCACCAGGAAGATAGGAAAACACCCGGGTGGCCAGTGACAAGCACTGCCCTTCACATCAAGGGACAGTGCTGTGTGATCAAAACAGTGAAGGGGAGCCACGGGCTCCACAGCGCCACAGAACAAGCAGTTGGGCTGGGAGTCCGTGAACCACCGCAATCTGCGGTTGCAGGGGACTGCTGCGTGCAGCACCCTCCACCCCAGATCCCCGAGGGAAAGGGGGAGGACTCCCGCGTAGAGAGCCCTCCACTGGGGATCCCCACCGCCCGGTGGCAAGTGGGCACGCCAAGGCGTGTCCGGACGGTGGGTGAGGGAGAAGAGGTGGACGGTGTGCAGCAGCAGTCTGTACAGGGCTCTCCTGTTCACCTCCCTAAACGAAACAAAGTTAAAATTTCGGAGGCGGCTCAGGTTGTGGGGCACAGGCTCCCGCGGGAAGTACGGGACCTTGGGGCCAATGTGAAATTCCGTCCGGGCTGGGGTGAGCACGGACGGGATCCCGCCGCACACCTGAGCGTCCTCCAACTGGTGCACTACGTCGGGTCCGAGCACCGCCGTTTTAAGGCGTCGGATGGCGGTGGCCACGTACTAGACGTCTACCGCTGCCCTATTCACCCTGTTTACATGTCCTCAAAGGCTGTCTGATTGGACCAGATTTGGAGCGCCAATTAGGGAACTCTATGAGGTCCAGCTGGCTGACCTCATTACTATCACTACACCCCTCCTGGCAGTTGCATGCTCCTTTGGCAGGATGTGGGATATAAGGGTCACCACTCGTGTCCCTGCTGACTTCACCTGCGATAAGTGCACCCAACTCCAGCTCCTCACAGACCGCGTTAGGGAACTGGAACTGGAGCTGGAGCTGGAGCTGGATGAACTTTAGATCATTTGGGAAGCTGAAAGGGTCATTTAGAGGAGTTAAAGGGAGGTAGTCACACCTAAGTTACAGGATAAAGATAGCTGGGTGACCGTTAGGAGAGGGAAAGGGAATAAGCAGAATGAGCAGGGACCCCCTGTGGCCATTCCCCTCAATAATAAGTATACTGTTTTGGATAATGTTGAGGGGTACGACCTATCAGGGGAAATCCACTACGGCCAGGTTTCTGGCACTAAGCCTGGCTCTCCGGCTCAGAAGGGAAGGTGGGAGGATAGGAGAAATAGTCAGAGGAGATTCAATTGTGAGAGGAACAGACAGGAGATTCTGTGATTGCGAGCGAGACTCCCAGATGGTGTGTTGCTCCTGGGTACCAGGGTCAAGGATGTCTCAGATCGAGTCTACAAGGGGGAGGGAGAGCAGCTTGAAGTTGTGGTACACATTGGTACCAGTGACATAGGTAGGGAAAGGGATGAGGACCTGAAAAAAGAATATAGGGAGTTAGATTGGAAGCTAGAAGGCAGGACGAGCAGAATAGTAATCTCAGGGTTGCTACTGGTGCCATGTGCTAGTGAGACTAGGAATACAGAACGAGCGCAGATGAACACATGGCTGCAGGGCTGGTGTAGGAGGGAGAGCTTCAGATATGTGGATCATTGGGATATCTTTTGGGGAAGGTGAGATCTGTACAAGAAGGATGGGTTGCACCTGAACTGAAGGGGCTCCAATATCCTGGGCAGGCGGTTTGGTGGGGCTCTTCGGGAGCGTTTAAACTAGATTGGCAGGGGGGGCGGGAACAGGAGCTATGGATCAGATGATGGAGTAAGTAGTGAACAGACAGATACCGCATGCAGAGAGTCTGTGAAGAGAACTAGGCACTTGAAAGGGCAAAAGTACAATCAGTTAGATGGATTGAAGTGTGTCTATTTTAATGTAATAAGTATCAGGAATAAGGGTAACAAACTCAGAGCATGGATCAGTACTTGGAACTATGATGTTGTGGCTATTATGAAGACTTGGATATTCCAGGGTTTATATGTTTCAAAAGGAACAGAGGGAGGAGGTAAAAGAGGTGGAGGAGTGGGTTTGCTAATCAGGGATAGTATCACAGCTGCAGAAAGTGAGAGAGTCTAGGAGGGTTTGTTCACAGGATCAGTATGGTTGGAAGTCAGAAATAGGAAAGGAGCAGTCACTTTATTGGGAGTTTTCTACAGGCCCCCCAATAGCAACAGAGACACGGAGGAGCAGATTGTGAGGGAGATTTTGGAAAGGTGCAGAAGTAATAGGGTTGTTGTCATGGGTGACTTTAACTTCCCTAACATTGATTGGAACCTACTTAGTTCAAATAGTTTGGATGGAGTAGATTTTGTCAGGTGTGTCCAGGAAGGGTTCCTGACACATTATGTAGATAGGCCAACTGGAGGGGATGCCATATTGGATTTGGCGCTTGGCAACAAACCAGCCAAGTGTCAGATCTCTCAGTGGGAAAGCATTTCGGTGGCAGTGACCACAACTCCATGACCTTTATTATACTCATGAAGAAGGATAGGAACAGATGGTATGGGCAAGTATTTAATTGGAGGAGGGGGAATTAAAATGCTATTTGGCTGGAACTGGGGAGCTTAAATTGGGAACAGATGTTCTCAGGGAAATGCACAACAGAAATGTGGAGGTTGTTTCAGAAACACCTGCTGATAGTGCTAGACAGGTTTGGCACACTGAGACAAGGAAGGGTTGATAGGTTGAAACAACCTTGGGTGACAAGGGATGTGGAACATCTAGTCAAAAGGAAGAAGGAAGCTTGCTTAAGGTTGAGGAGGCAAGGATCAGACAAGGTTAAAGGGTTACAAAGTAGCCAGGAAAGAACTGAAGAAAGTACTTGGGTAAGGTGGCATGAAAAAGCTTTACTGGGTATGATTAAGGAAAACCCTAAGGTGTTCTACACTTATGTAAGGAACAAGAGGATGGTCAGAGTGAGGGTAGGGCTGATAGGGATTGTGAAGGGAACTTGTGCCAGACGGGATATACCCTAGGTTACTACAGGAAGCGAGGGAAGAGATTGCTGCACCTTTGGCGATGATCTTTGCATCCTCACTGTCCACTAGAGTAGTGCCAGATGATTGGAGGGTGGCAAATGCTATTTGTTATGAAGTTGAAGGAGTGTACAGTACCTTTAAGAGAGAAAGCTGTTTTGCATGGAGAGCATGTAGGTACCTGTCATGTGACTGTCTAGCAGTCTCAGAGTATATAGAATATTGAAAATATGTAACATTTGGCTATGAAACAAATATCTGAGTATTGGCTGCTGTTTTGACAACCATTCGAATTGAACCAATCAGTTTAAACTATGCCCCAGGAATTGCCAACATTGAACCAATGAAACGATCCAATGATGGGGGTGTAAAGAAGCAGAGATTTTGACAGTTAAACAGAAAGACCAACTGCCATCAATACACTCTCAAAGGCACCTTTATCATATGAAATATCTTTGCAGCAAAAGACCAAAGACAATCAACAAGAAGATCTACAGCCAGTGGAAGACAGACATCGGAGACAACAGCCACTGTGTGGTTTTGAAATTAAGTTGATGTAATTTTAATATGGATTTTTATCAGAACAGTATATTGTTATTGAGTGGGAGGTAGATAACAAACATTTAAGAGAAAAGAGGCTTATAGTTGTAAATAGTTTTGTTTAATGTTCATTTTTAGAGTTAAAGAATAAATTGATATTTTTTTTCTTTAAATAGTGGAATTTGGCAGATCTCCGCCACTCACCCTTTTACAGATTATGAGGCGAGGTGAGCTTTTCTGGGTGTTTTGTTGAATTAGCATAAGGGTTCACTGCCATGTTGGAACAATTTGGAGGCTTGGATCTGTGATTTGGACAGGTTTAGACGGATCCGGTCTGAGATTTGGACAGATTTGAACAGATTTGGTGTACAAAAGAGCCCAACACATTTAAACACTTGCCAATTAGTGTCCTAGATCTTCAAATAAAATGTAGGGGAGACAATTTGTTTAATTTTGGTTACTTATAGTTGGTTAAATTATAAGCAAGAGAAATGGCTCTTAAGATTGCTAAAGAGGTTCTGGGGTTTGAAAATGATTCTCAAGTTTGCCAAGAAAGTTCAGAAAGACAGAACAAGGCCATACTTTTAAAATTAGCAAGGAGGTTAGAATTGAGTCTAACCAAGGACAAAAGGAATTGAGTCTAACCAAGGACAAAAGGAGTTAGTCCAGCACTTAGGTGTGTCAGAGAAATAAACAAGTGCAGTAGAGTTAGAAAAACCTAAATTACAATTGAAGAAAATGGAGTTAGAAGATAAAGAAAAGGAAAGAAGAGTCATGTTGGAGGAAAATGAAAGAGAGAGAAGGTTCTTAGCTGAGCAAAGAGAGAAGAAAGAGAGAGTCAAAAGAAAGAAAGACAAAGAGAAGAAAAAGAAAGGGAGAGAGAATTTGAACTTCAGAAGTTTGTGAATTAGTCAGGAAAGTCAAGTTAACAGGATGGAGATGAAGAGAGGAGGTTGTGATATGTACAAATATGTTAAAACATTGCCACATTTTGATGAGAAAGATGTTGAAGCCTTCTTTATTTCATTTGAAAAATTGGTTAGGCAGATGGACTGGTCAGAGAACTTGTGGGTAATGCTAGTTCAGACTAAGCTGGTAGGCAGAGCTAGTGAGGTATTTACAGCGCTGTCAGATGAGGGGTAAGACATTATGCAGTTGTCAAACAGGCTATTTTGAGTGCTTATGAATTGGTAGCAGAAACGTATTGACAGCATTCAGAAACATAAAGAAGCAACCAGGTCAGACTTACTTAGAGTTCAAAAGAATTAAACATAGTAATTTTGATAGATGGGTGTGGGCCTTAAAAATAGTTAAGGCCTATGAGGCTCTAAGAGAGATTATTCTGCTGGAGGAGTTTAAAAATTCACTTTCAGAGATGATAAGAAATCATGTGGATTCACAGAAAGTTCAAGAAGTGAGATGCGCACCAGAGATGGCAGTTGAATATGCACTGGTGCATAAGGCAAAGTTTAGCTTCCGGAAAGAATTTCATCCTGTGAGGATTAGAAATTTTTAGAAGGGGAGATCCAACACTACAAAACAAAGAGTAGAGAACACTGGTAATTCTTTACCACAGTTTTAAAAAATGTCCAAGAAGGTGGAAAGGATGTGAAAGGCCTCAGGGGTTTCCATTGTGATAAAGTGGTATATGTAAAGTCACAGTGCTAGTCATTAAAGAAAAGCACTTTGGGAAAAGATGTGGTAAAAGAGGCAAAGTCAGTGGCATTAGTGAAAGTAGTAAATAAAATCCCAAGAAAAGTCAAGGAGCTGCAGGAGAGTGCACAGCCTCGGCAGGGGTTGGGTATGGAGTTAGTGCCTGATCTTATTAAGAATTTGCCTCTGTGGGTAAAGTTTACTCAGAAAGAACAGGGGGAGGAGGGAAAGAAGTTATCATTTTGACAGATGGAGGATCTAATCAGTCTCTAATAGTAAGAGATGAACGTATTTGCACGCTATCTGTTACCTTAGAGAGTGGTAATTTGTGGGATAGATGGACATAAATTTAGCGTTCTCCTATGTAAGATCAGGGTGGAGTTTCAACTCAAGACTGGGGAAGTAATAATGGGGATGATTGATAGAGTGTCAGTTCCAGGAATACAGTTTGTTCCTGGGAATGATTTAGCAGAATCCAAGGTGGGAGTGATACCCTTTGTTGTGAAGAAGCCAAAGAAAAACCAGGGAACAGGGGAACGAAGGAATTCAAAGAAAAATACCTGGAATTTTTCTAGACTGTGTAGTAACAAGATCCCACTGTCATAAGTCACAGCACAAAGCAAAAACTAAAGAGAAAGATGAAGGAGTTGAGATTCAGTTAGCAGGCACCCTGTTTGATGTAATGGTGCCGAAAAAACCTGAACAGGCAGAGGGTCAAAAAGAGGTGTTTAGTCCTGAAAGGTTAATGGACTTACAACAGAAAGATGAGACAAAAGAACATATATATGTTGATGCATACTCAGCAAAGGAGTCAGAGAATATTCCTGAGGGGCATTATCTTAAACACAGAATCCAAGACAAAAATGGAGACTATGGCAGGTTAGTGCAGAGGAGAATTTGCGCAGAAGTGCACCAGATTGTGTTGCCAGTTGCATGCAGACACAAAGAGTTACAGGTAGCACATGAATTACCCATAGGAGGTCACCTAGGTGTGAGGACAACTCGGCTAAGGTACATTCTATTGCCATTGAATGCACAAGGATGTAATTAACTTGTGTTATACACGTCATACATGCCAAATGGTGGGTAAGCCATAGGTAGTAATAAATGCACCTTTATTGCCAATTCCCGCATTTGAAGAGTTTCATGTGAGTTATGAATTAACTATGTAGGTCCCCTCTCTGAAATTAAAAGTGGGAACCAATATTTGCTAACCATAATGGATGTGTCTACCAGATTTCCAGAGGCAATTCCATTACAGAGTATTAAGGCAAAAAGAGTGGTAGAGGAGTTCGTAGCTTTCTTCATGCAGTATGGGCTACCCAGAGAGATTCAATCAGACCAAGGGTCTAATTTTATTGCTAGGTAATTTAAGGACATCATGGATAGCTTTAGGCATACAGTACTTTAAGTCAAGTGTGTATCATCCTGAATCCCAGGGAGCTTTAGAAAGATGGCTGAGAGCATACTGTCAGGATTACCGGAATGATTGAGATAAAGGTATCCCAATCGTATAGTTTGTCATTAGAGATGCCCCAAATGAATTTACTCAGTTTATTCCCTTTTAGCTAATATTCAGACATGAAATGAGAGGGCCTTTGAAATTAATTAAAGAGAAATTGACAAGGTCGAAGTCAGAGATCTCACACTTGGATTATGTATCAGAGGTGAGGGAGAGATTAAAGCAGGTAGATGAGTTAGTTAAACAGCACCTGAAGAGGACACAGTATAGAATGATGCAGATAGCAGGTAAAAACTCTAAAATTTGGACACTTTCCAAAGAGGGTTGATATATTAGTACTGTTACTAGTGGTAGGAGATACCTTCAAAAGCAGGTTTAGTGGTCCCTATCAAATTGAGAAAAAGTTGAGTCACGTAAACTCTCTGGTAAAGATGCAGGATAGGAAAACAAACTGTATTGGGTATGTCATGTAAGTATGTTGAAACCTTATTATAATAGAGAGAAGAAACTAGAGAAACTGGTTTTAGTTACTGTCCCACAGAGTGAGGAATCAAATCCAGATGTCGTGGAGTTTGAAGTGCCTCAAAATATGTTAAACAATGAGTAAGTCCTTGAGGAGTAGGATAGGTTAGTGAACTACCTGTCTCAGGAGCAAAGAATGCAGTTGAAAGGTGTGTTGCAGCAGGATGAGGACCTCTACAGGAATAAGATGGGGAGGACTAATATTATCGTGCAGCAGGTAGATGTAGGGAATGCAATTCCAATAAAACAACACCCTTTACAGGCTTAAAATGTTCAAAGCCGCACAGATCCAGAAGTAAGTGGATGCGATGCTCAACGAAGATATCATCTAACCGAGTCAGAGCGACAGAGTTCGCCGATCGTGTTAGTTCCCAGACTTGACAGGACTCGACGATTTTGTGTGGATTATCGGAAGGTCAAAGCCATCACAAAATCGGACTCATATCCAAAACCAAGATTGCAGGACTGTATGGAGAAAGTTGCACAACCCAGTTACATCACAAATGGTTATTCGCAGGTACCTTTATCAGACAATGCAAAAGAAGTTTCTAAACTTGTAAACCCAAATGGGCTATATCAATTCAAAGTGATGCCTTTTGGAATGAAGAACACACCAGCCACATTCCAAAGACTCATGAACAGAGTTGTGGCTGGGTTAACAAACTGTGCAGTTTATCTGGATGATGTAGTGATCTTTAGTAAGTCATGGAAAGATCACATGGTACAGTTGGCAGAGATCTTTGAACGATTAATAGAAGCAAAAACTGCTAATAAACTTAAAGAAAACAGAATTCGCGAAGGCAGAGGTGACATTCTTGGGACATAACATAGGTCATGGAAGGTCGACCCCAAGGAATGCAAAGACAAAGGCCATTGAGGAATTTCCACAACCAACCTCGAAGAAAGAGGTGCTTTGATTTTTGGGACGAAGTGGATTCTACCGGAAGTTTGTTTCAAACGTTAGCAGTGTAATGGCATCGCTAACAGATTTACTGAAGAAGAACACAAAACTTTGGTGGACTGAACAATGCCAGGAGGCATTTGACAATTTAAAAGCAGTATTACCCACTGCACCACTTTGAGCGACACCAAATTTTTTGAAACCCTTCAAAGTTACAATAGTGAAAAAGGAGTTGGAGCTGTACCGCTACAGGAAGATGATGATGGAATTGAATGGCCAATTGGTTACTTTTCAAAGAAACTCAATACCCACCAGAGAAAATAGTGTAAAATCAAAAAGGAATTATTGAGTTTGGTACTGGCCTTACAACATTTTAATGTTTAT
Source organism: Chiloscyllium plagiosum (assembly GCF_004010195.1). NCBI lineage: Eukaryota > Metazoa > Chordata > Chondrichthyes > Orectolobiformes > Hemiscylliidae > Chiloscyllium > Chiloscyllium plagiosum. The sequence goes on along the minus strand of NC_057750.1, from coordinate 12,628,074 downwards.
GTGACAAACAATCTGTTAGAGACAGTTGTGTTCACGGATCACAATCCTCTTACAGTCTTGTTACTAGAGGTAGGAGATACCTTCAAAAGCAGGTTTAGTGGTCCCTATCAAATTGAGAAAAAGTTGAGACACGTAAACTCTCTGGTAAAGATGCAGGATAGGAAAACAAACTGTATTTAAAGACTATTTTGTTGGAGTTTTATGTTCCTGACTTTTAATTTACAAACTGTACATGTTGCTGGTCGTAAGAATGTGATAGCAGATGAGTTATTGCAGATTTAATGGTTAAAGTATAGATAAGATTGAACAGATACCTATATGTGTGTGTATGCGCAGAAATTAATATCAACTTAGATAAATGTCCTATGTATTTCATTGTCATGGGGTTAAGAATTAGGGGAAAAATGAAGCCTCTTTATTTCTTCATTGTGATGGTTCATTTTTCTTAAGGTGGGAGGTGGTTATGAAGTTGAAGGAGTGTATTGTACCTTCTTCAGGACTCCTGAAGAAGGGCTCATGCCCGAAACGTCGATTCTCCTGCTCCTTGGATGCTGTTGACCTGCTGCGCTTTTCCAGCAACACATTTTCAGGTATAAAGAAGCAGACATTTTGACAGTTAGACAGAGAGAACAACTGCCATCACCAGAGTAACTGCCAACAACACACTCTCTATCAAAGGTGTCTTTATCATATGAAATATCTTTGCAGCAAAAGACCGAAGATGACCCAAGGAAATCTACAGTCAGATGAAGACAGACATTGGAGATGACAGCCATGGTGAGGTTTTGAAATTAAGTTGATGTAATTTTAATATGGGTTTTTATTAGAACAGAATATTGTTACAGAGTGCGAGGTAGACAACAAACATTTAAGAGAAAAGAGGCTATAAATAGTTGTTGCTTAATGTTCATTTTTAGAGTTAAGAAATAAATTGATATTTTTTCTTTAAATAGTGGAATTTGGGAGTTCTCTGCCACTCATACCTTAACAGATTATGAGGCAGAGTGAGTTTTTGATTCTTCAAGCCAGCCTTCAAAGATTGGACTGTTCTTTCTGCTAGGCCATTGGATGATGGGTGGTATGGAGCTGTTCTTATATGTCAAATCCCATTCAACTTTCAGAAATAACCAAATTCCCTGCTGGTAAATGATAGCCCATTATCTGTGACCAACATTTCTGGGATTCTGCATTTGGAAAAGATGCGCACAGATTTTCTATCATTGTCCCCGTGTTTGATGGATGGACCTTATGCACTTCCAACCACTTTGAGTTGGCATCAATAATGACTAAGAACAATGAACTCATGAAAGGATTTGCATAGTCGATGCGCAACTGAGTCCAAGGTTTACTTGGACATTCAGACTGATGTGCGGGAAAGCTGGCAGTAATTTTTATCCTTGTTGACAATTTGGATATTGCTCCACCAACACGGTTGTGTCTACATCCAAGCCTGGCCACCAGATATAAACTCTCTCCAACATCTTCATTTTGGAGATACCTGGATGACCCTGGTGGAGTTCAGACAGTATTTGGGAGCAATAGTTGCTCAGGACAATCACTCTTGCGCTCCATAACAATATGCTGTCCTCTTCCATGAACTGATCTTTCCAGGTCTAAAAAGGTTTCAATTCTAGTTGTGACGGTGCTTTGGTTTCCCCAATCATTATTGTATCATCAGATCTTTCTGCCCCAAAGTCTAATACTGTCAGCTGTGACTGGGAACATGTTCAGAAAATTTAATATCATTTCTTACTGTTCCAATGGGGGTACCACTGGTGGTGTATCTGTTAGTGGGAGGCAGCTCAATGCATCCGCATTCGCTACTTAGCCTCCTGGACCATGTTCTATCTTATAATTATAAGCTCTTACTATTAAAGCCCACCACTGGATGTGGCCCAGTCATAGGTGGCACTGTCTTGCTCTCTTTAAACAATTGTGGTTCGTGATTATCACAAACTTTCTTCCGTAAAGGAATTGGTGAAACCTCTTGACTTCAAATATGACAACCTAATCTTCTTTCAATAGTTGTTAGGGTTTTTAAGCTGATTATGAAAGCTACTGCATCCCTCTCTTTCTGTTACAGCACAACGTTTTTGTTTGTAATTTAACTGTATGGTAAGAATAAAGTGTGTTCTGCTTAAAGTTGAGAGTGTGTTGCTGGAAAAGCACAACAGGTCAGGCAGCATCCGAGGAGCAGCAAAATCGATGGTTCGGGCCAGAGTATTTCATCAGGAATGATTCACCTGGAACATATCACCTTATATTTAACTTTATATAGGATAAAAGTTAGGGTCCATCTTATTGCCTTCACATATCTGAAGGGGGATGAGTCTAGTCCATAACACTCCTAGACAGACACGGGAACCGGGGCACCTTTGATCATCCTTACTTTATCTTCCAATGGTTGTTACCCAGATTTCTCAAATTTGTAGCCCAATTAAGTCACTTGGGGAGCTTGGAACAAACATTTTCCCCTTCTTGGGTGTACATCTGCCTTGGAAAGATACCTTGGGACCACATCTAAGTTTTCTAAGTGTTCTTTATTAAGCTTCCATGTTATTAGGACATCATCTTTCCAAAATATTCTCTATCATCTGCTGAGAAAAGAAACAGTACCCCATTATGGGAATCCTGGTCAAAATGCAATTGCAAATAAGTGTGGCCAGGTTCATGAAGAACAGCCCCTCTATGCCAAATTTGTATATAAATCCTCGATTGTGGGGATTGGGTATTTATCCAGCTGCAAAAAGCAGTCTACTATTTGTTTAAAATCCCCACAAAGTCAAACCAATTTGTCAGGCTTCAAAATCAATAAGATTTTACTGCCCATTCTACAAAATGGATGGTTTGGTGATTCCTTCACTCTCCAGCCTTCTGATATCTGCCTCTACTTTTGTATGTAAGGCAGATGGCACAGGGCATGCCTTGCAGAATCGCAAAATTGCTTTCTGGTCAACATACAAGGTAGCCTTGTTTCCTCTGATAGTCCGTAGATCTTTTTGGAAGACATTTGGGTATTTAATTAGGACTTCTTTCGGACAGCCATTTTCTAATTGAAAAATGTTGAGACAATCTAGCTGAATCTCTTACAACCAATTTTGTCCCATCAACTTTGGACCCAAGCCATTTACTACAATCACTGGTAGCTGGAGACTGGAACTGAAGTTGTACCCTTAATTTGTAAAGGTTTCCGTACAGGTTCTCAGCTTAGCTGAGGTCTTGCACAAATTTAAAGGCTGGAGTCCAGAGTGAATTTTGTTAAAATCTGATTCTGAGATCTCTGATACAGCCATGCAGGTATCAGCCTAATTCGAACCAGATGACCATTTAACCAGATATTTATCTTGACTGGTTCTGATTGTAATGTTGCTAAGCAATATAACTGTTCCAAACCAGATGTGGGTGGACTTTCCAGGGTATGAACTCTCCTGAATACTAGCCTATGAATTATCTTACTCAATTTAAGCCTCGTAGGACCTTTTAGCTGCCTTGAGTCTGCATAATGGCAAAAACTATAATAACTTGTTAGCCAGGATCTTGAAGGGAATTTTAATCATTTGGATGAAATTTGGCTTTGTTTTGGGGTTTTGCTGTGGCCAAACTAGATCACTTTGTTCAGGATATGTCCTGAGTGATGCTATTGCAATTTCCTGCAAACAAGTGGTGTTCCCCAAGCTCAGTTGGACAGGCAAAGGTCTCCACTTCCATCGGAATACCCGGCAACTCAAGTGCTTCACTTGTCGCATTTTCCATTAATAAAGCTAGTTGTGGCAATTGTTTGAAGTCCAATTGGGCTTCAGTTTGTTGGCAAATTTGCATAGTTAAATCATTAATCCCACAAACCAGATGTCTCTAAGTATTTCATTAAGGGTTAAACGAAAGTCACTGGCTTTTGCCAATTCTCTTAACTTAGTCAAAAATCCTGATATGGATTCTGCTGGTTCTCAAATTACTGAGTAAAAGCGATAGCATCTCAGAATTACACGAGGCTTGGGGTTGTAATACTCCGTTATTATGATGGTCAAATCCTGAAAGGTTTTAGTATTTGATGCTTCAGGGAAACACAGATTCCTAATTACCAAAAAAGCTGCAGCTCCACAGGCTGTCTGGAGAATTACTTGTTTTTTATCTGCCACAATATCATTGAAGAAATACTGCATTCTTTCCACACACCGGGCCCAATCCTCGATGGTACGGTGTAATGAGTCAAGTTTCCCAAACAAAGGCATGATCTAACAAATGCTTATCCCAACTCAAAGATGATTGTTGTGAGCGAGTCTCTTCAAAATTATGCTTTACTCCCATTGCCACTGAAATAACTCCACAGAGGCTGGTATTCTGTCACCAAGTCACCCTTTATTTAAACATGAACGGTCCTTGATTTAAGTACTGCCTCATTCAGAGTCAGGTGCCAGAGTGTCAGGATTGCTGACACTCACCATTTTTATATGTCAAACAGGGCTCCCTAATTGGACCAGGTAAACAGTCCCAATCAGGGAACTCATATTCGATGAAATCTAACTGGCTGACCTCGTTACAATCACAGATTGGATTTGTTCTGCTTCTTGCAGACAGAGCACATGTTCACAAACTCCAGACACCCATAAAAAGGATTTATTCTGTGGGATCTTTATTTATTCATGTGCAATGAACTATGAGATTTTAATAAGCTATTTCTTCCATGATGTTTTTCATCAATGGCTCAATGTATATTTGTTCAAAATTACAAGTGTCAAGTGCTTAACATATCTCATATTGATAATTTAATGGTCAGTTTAATCAGCACTTTTACTGAATTGCCATCACAATAGCTGTATTAAAAATGCATTTTTAAGCAGTTCAATATTATTGTTACTGTGGGGTTCATTGGTTTGTACACAGTACATACTGGGAGAATTGGCAGAGATGGGACATTGAACAAAGGACTTAGTGTGGATGGACGCAGTTATGAGTTGACACTGAGAAGAAATTGGAGTTGTAAGGGTGGAGCCATGTGGTGGGTGAAGAGGTGCATGAGGTAAAAACAATGGCTGCAGATGCTGGAAACCAGATTCTGGATTTGTGGTGCTGGAAGAGCACAGCAGTTCAGGCAGCATCCAAGGAGCAGTAAAATCGACGTTTTGGGAAAAAGCCCTTCATCAGGAGTATTCCTGATGAAGGGCTTTTGCCCGAAACGTCGATCTTACTGCTCCTCGGATGCTGCCTGAACTGCTGTGCTCTTCCAGCACCACTAATCCAGAAGAGGTGCATGAGTCAGCATTGCGTTGGCATAGAGGCAATAATGAGCCAATAGGGGAGTAAGGGGCATGAATGGGCATCATGTTGCATTGGAGGCAATAAGGAACACAGGGGCAGGTGAGGGGCATGAGTTGGCACTGAACTGGAATAAGAGGTCATAGGTAAGACCATTTGAACTCGCCTTTCACATGTTCACATATCCAGACTATGGTTTACACATAAAACATGTGTCAACCAGAATCTAGCCCAACTCCACAAAAATTACAGGTGGCTAGGTGATTAATACTCCTGCACTGATGCCCACAGATCTAGAGTGCAGAGTGCATGGTTGCTACCCACGTCCATAGCGCATGTGATTAAAAGTTGCAGGCTTCAGGAATAGGGTCAGAAATTGCAGGCAGTGGCACATTTTTCATAAATTCCTAAATCCCTCTGACTCCATGGAAATTCAGATCTTTGTCACCACCATTGATTTTAGGGGCTAAATTTGTAGGAAGAGATTACATGTGAGAGTCCTTAGAATTGACTCTGTTAAATTCACATGCTTGAGAATATTTAAGAAATACATGTATTTACTTGTAAATGCTGTCAGTAAAATTAACAAATTTGTGACAAAATAAAATTGGAATGGATTTGAATCTGGATTTCTTAGATAATCAGGCAATGGCCACTGGCTCTCTATAGATAGCTTAAAATATTGCAAGAGCAAGGGTACATATTATAGGAACACTTTATGTTTGGTACATTGGCACAGAGATTAATCCACAATTGTATCAAAAAGACAAAGTTCTGCTGAAATATAGGGGAAAGTGACTACACAATATAGAATATATCACATACCAAAATAAGTTATGTTCTGTAATATAGTGCAGGAATCAAAGCAACATTTTCAAAACTGTGTGGTTCTAATCATCAAACATGGGAAAATTATTATTGTCTTTGGATGTGCAGCTAATATATTCAAGAGACCAGTGACTTAAATAATGTGAATCAGGGAAACAAATGGGATAAAACAAATAACTGTGGATGCTGGGGATCTGAAACAAAAACAGAAATTGCTGGCAGCATCTGTGGAAAGAAAACAGAATTAATGTTTCCTTCCACATGGTAGAATTGTGTTCCATAAAAGTCAATGAAAAAGAAAATTGAGCAGTATTGCTTGCTGGTTCGTTATGAAATATTTCAACCCTATAACAGGAGTATTTAAGATCTATGTTAAAAACGACAATTAGATGAAATCTGAGTAATTTTTTTTTAAGAGAGGTCTTATGTTCTTACCTATTAGACACCTCAATAACCAAAAAATATTCTGGACCTTTTAGCCCATCTGCCGGTATATCACTGCAAGGAGAGTTCTTCTGGCAAATCCATCTCAAGATAAATAGCAAAAAACTTCATTAATGCATTAAAATATTTACATCAGATATATCTTCCTAATGTTTGCTCCCTTGCCTTAAATCTACTACTTCAAGTTCCTGCCGCCCATTCTTGTATTATCAGCTGAGCTTCCTCATACCTGCTCACTGTTATGTCGGGGAGTGAAAGGAGAAGGGTTGAAATTACCACCGTATCCACTCTCTGCTGAAGCAAAACGTCAAGACAATTCTCAAAATGACTATTCAAAGACTTGGAAAAATGATTCTATCAACTATTGTGGGCTTTTGACCACCATAGCATGTCTTCTTTCATGCAATGCCACTTAAAGTAAGCAAAATGGTTTCATACTATTATGCATGAAATAGAAACATGCATCTTATGAAGTCGGTGATCCACTTAAGTAATTCCCGTTGAGGCAAGAGGTTTGATCAGCTCTTACCATGTATCAAAGCTGTGACGATACTATGGCTTTAGGAGGTGCATTTTGTCCTTTTCTTTGGAGAGGTTTTGGCTATACTGAGCTGTCTTTTCCAAGCCAATAAAGTAAACAGGGCCTTGGTTTTTTTTAAAGTTAGAACAGTAGAAAAATGGGTAGAGTCAGAATCCCGTAGAGTCAGACTCCCATAGAACCAGAGTTTTAACTTAGCTTTCAGGGATCGTTGGGATTTTGAAATCGATTGTGGAAGTAGCCATACAACTGTCTCAGCTACAGCTAAAAGCTTGGGTTCTCTCGCTACTGCCAGAATCACATATGGACCAATCTGTTTTACTGACTTTGTCTTTGACAAGGATGTGTTTATGGGATGTTACTATATTGGAACAGTTGCTGCTTAGTAATTACTTTGTTAATTTTTCCAAGGGAATTAAAGTTATATCAATTCTTTTTTCTTTCTTTTGTATTTTAACTGCATGGTAAGAATAAAGTGTGTTTTGCTTAAAGACAAGCAGTGTAACAAATCAAATAAAATCCAGAAAACAGCAGCTTACATTTGCCTTTAAACACGCCAGTAATAGACAATCTCATGTAAAAGTCGACCTCCCATATTTGGCCACAAAATCTGGAACTTTCCAAACATCTCATGTAAAAGTTGACCCTAGTTTTTCACAGATAACAGACCAACATTTATGAATCAGTGAGTTGGTCATCGCGCTCCACTCCAGGCCTTCAGAATTACCATAATTTGTTCTGTTTTCTTTATCCGTTTAGAAATCAGTTGGGCTTCTGCTTTTGTCATGAATTTTGACGGGCAGGAACTTAAGCCCCTCAAAAGTAGTATCCATGTAATAGTCAACCCCAAAAATTTAATCTTAAAAATAGTCAAAAAAATTGACTATTACTTGAGAATATATGGTAAAATAAAAGTTAGGGTCTAAGTTATCTCCTTGATATATTTGAAAGTGTTTTGGTCTGGTATAACAAAGCAAAGGTCCAGACATATATGCAGCTGCACATGAACAGCTAATAGGTGAATAATATTTGTGACAATACTGCTCCTTTAACAATGTTATGTCGTCCTTGGTTTTTTTTCAGAGAGGTCATAAAAGTCACAGACTTCCAAAGTCTAAGTTGAAGGGTTTTAGGGCCAGTTTGATTACACCTAACAGATTTTGCCTCAGGCAACAGGCCTTCAAATTGTACAACAAAAGGGGAGTGGCCAGTTCTCCCAGTTCAGATTTTCTCTGGTTTGCTTTGGTTTTCGCAAGCAGTCATTGTGAAGCTGCTGGACCCAAAGAAGCAGGTCCATGCTGATCCGCCCTCTCTCACATCTCTCCTGTAAGACCCTGTGTTTGATTTTACCTTTGGTGCTAAGGGGTGGTTATCGGGATTGTTGCAAGTATTTGGAACAGCACCATTACGCTAGGGTAATCTGTTGCGTTCTTGGATAGGTTAAGTGGTTGGGCCAGCTGCATTGCCCCTGGAACATCTGCATTATACTTGCTTAAAGCAACTAGCAAAGTTATGGTCTAGGCTACTTTCTTGAAATGTCTTGAGAGAGTCTGGCCTGGCCCATAACATTCTTCATATGCAGCCTGACCTGACCTGACTGTTCAACAGATTGTTCTTCTCCTTCCAAACCCAGAAGATTTGAAGATTTCAACTGCAAAACCCATTGGTACCACTAATGATGCTGAGTCAGCCAAAACTGAAACCATTATCACAAAGACCACTCCCTCCGCGACTCCCTCGTCAGATCCACACCCCCTACCAACCCAACCTCCACTCCCGGCACCTTCACTCCAGACCATAGCAACACGATGGCTGGAGGAAGAGCGCCTCATCTTCCGCCTAGGAACCCTCCAACCACAAGGGATGAATTCAGATTTCGCCAGTTTCCTCATTTCCCCTCCCCCCACATTATCTCAATCCCAACCCTCGAACTCAGCACCACCTTCCTAACCTGCAATCTTCTTCCTGACCTCTCCGCCCCCACCCCCACTCTGGCCTATCACCCTCACCTTAACCTCCTTCCACCTATCGCATTTCCAACGCCCCTCCCCCAAATCCCTCCTCCCTACCTTTTATCTTAGCCTGCTTGGCACACTCTCCTCATTCCTGAAGAAGGGTTCATGCCCGAAACATCGATTCTCCTGCTCCTTGGATGCTGCCTGACCTGCTGCGCTTTTCCAGCAACACATTTTCAGCTCATTAACCTTGGTAGCAACTTTCAGGGATCTATGTACAGGGACACTGAGACCCCTCTGCTCATCTACACTACCAAGAATCTTACCATTAGCCTAGTACACTTTATTCCTGTTGGTCCTTCCAAAGTGAATCACCTCAGACTTTTCCGTATTAAACTCCATTTGCCACCTCTCAGCCCAGCTCTGCAGTTTATCTATGTCCCTCTGAAACCTGCAACATCCTTCAGCACTATCCACACTTCACTGACCTTAGTGTCATCCCCAGAGCTTGAGGAAGAGAGTTTTTCATGGTAACCTCAGCTCCTGTGAGAGATGAACCGATGCTACTGGCATCACTCTACATCATAAATAGCTGCGCAGCCAAGTATGGTAACCCATACATTCAACGTGACTAGGATTATTTAAACTGACTACTTATGGAAGAAGAAAATGGCGTATCTGTAAAATATTGGAAAATATTGATCTACATCAGCTGAAGACAGTCAGTTTAGATATCAGTACTTACTGAATTCCAAAGCTATCACCACTGAAAATACGATAACCATCTTCTGTGGACATTATTTCACTTGATTTGGCATTTACAATGTCCCAGATTGCTGCATATTCAGAACTGTCAAAAATTGTAAGTTATTACCATTTAGATATCTGCCACTCTCAGCATGCATAATAACAGCAGTTTTCTAGGTTTTCAGCAGAATACTTCCAAAAATCAAATAGCAAAAGGGAAGATGGAAATTATTAAAATGATTATAATTGCTAAAAAATGCATTTGAAAACCTAATAGGACTAAGGCTGACAAATCCCCTGCATCATAATGTCTTAAATGGGAGTAGCTGCAGAGATAATAGATGCCTTGGTTGTAATTTTCCAAAATTCCTTAGATTCTTGTAAGATCCTAGTAGATTGAAAAATGGCAAATGTAACAGCTCAACTTCAAGAAAAGCAGACCAAAAGTAGGAAACTGGACCAGTTAGTTGAACATCTATAATGGTTGAAATCCATTACTAAGGAGGTACTGGCAAAGCAGCGAGAAAATCATGACACAATCAAAATGAGCTAATATAGTTTAGTGAAGGGAAATCCTGTTTGGAAAGGTTATTTTTTTAAGGATGTAACAAGCTAGCCGGATTAAGGGAAACAAATAGATGTAGATTATTTTGAATTTCTAAAAGGCAAATTGATGATTACTACATAAAATAATACCTAATGGTGTTGGAGGTGATATATTAGCGTGGATAAAGAATTTTTGATGACAAGTGAATTAACAACTTCACCCAACTCAGTTCCATTGAAAGTAGTTGGCAAACAAATCCGGCTTTGGTTACTGCAGTTGATGATGCTGCAATGTAGGATGTTCTTTCTGATAAACATTCTCCTCTCCCTACTTGATACAATAGTGTGGCTCTCACAGATCCTCTTCATCCATCACATACCTGCATTGGGTGATCCAACTGCCCAGAGCAAAGCATGCAAGGATTGCATGGCTCCCTCTGTTTATACTGTGCGGCAATGAAAATCAGACCTAAGAAAGCATGGGAAACCCATGTTGAGGACACATCTATGGCTCTCATTGGCCACAGTGGAAGAAGAAATTGCATTTCATACATATACAATGACATACTGTTCTGAGCCCTAACTTTGCAATGCAATTTCTCATCAGGAGGACATTGAATGAAAGAGGAATGACTATACTCTCACCATTTCATGAGTCCATCTTTTGCTGCAAACTCCACATTAGGATGAAATACAGTCGCAGGTGGACAGAATAGTGAAGAAAGCATTTGGTATGCTTTGAGGAGAAAGTGAGGTCTGCAGATGCTGGAGATCAGAGCTGAAAATGTGTTGCTGGAAAAGCACAGCAGGTCAGGCAGCATCCAGGGAACAGGAGAATCGACGTTTCGGGCATTAGCCCTTCTTCAGGATTTATTGGTCAATACATTGAGTATAGGAGTTGGGAGGTCATGTTACAGCAGTACAGCTCATTAGTTAGGCTACTTTTGGAATACTGCATTCAATTCTGGTCCCTTTGCTATAGGAAGGATCTCGTGAAACTTGAAAGATTTACAAGAATGTTGCCAGGGATGGAGGGTTTGAGCTATAGGGAGAGGCTGAATAGGCTGGGAATATTTTCCTTGCAGCATCAGAGGGTGAGGGGTTACCTTATAGAAGTTTATAAAATCATGAGGGCATACATAAGGTGAATAGCCAAGGTCTTTTCCCCGGGGTGGGGAATCCAAAACTAGGAGGCATAAGTTTAAGGTGAGAGGGGATAGATTTAAAACGGATTTAAGGGGCAACGTTTTCACACACACAGCGGTGTGTGTACGGAATGAGCTGCCAGAGAAAGTGGTGGAGGCTGGTACAACTACAACATTTAAAGGCACCTGGACAGGTATATGAATAGGAAAAGTTTAAGAGATAGGGGCCAAGTGATGGCAAATGGGATTAGATTAATTTAGGATATCACATCAGCATGGATGAGTTGAAAGGTCTGTTTCCATGCTGTACAGCTCTATGACACTATATGGAGACCTCTGACAAGGAATGCAATGGGATGATTTTATATGGACCTTTGTCATCATGAACTTGATTCAGATATGTGCTGTACAAGCAGTTTGGCACACATGTAACAGGAGATTTTAAGTGTGGTACGAACAATGAGAACTACTTCCCCCACCCCTCACGTCACCCAAGAAAGGCAGCTTGCATTTTAAACAATGGTATTGACATTTTGTTCCCCAAGTTGTGACATAAGCAGTTCCTGGACATTTTGCAAACTGTAACATCCCTGTAAATTCATGAAAATAGGCCTCTTGCCATTCACTAGTCAGATTTTCATCTTGTCTTTCAAACATTATGTGCAAAATTAATCTCTTTTTATTCTCAACACTGAGCATCATAAGGTTGAATAGCCACTAAACAACTTGAGCAATAGTCAAGTTGGTAAATATGATGAGATTTGCACCATCAAGAAAGCAAAAAGCCACTGGAAAAGATACTGTCACTATGGCCATGGCGCAACCAAGGTGTAAACAAATTGAGAAGAAACTGATACACCAACAAACCCAGGACTAACACTAATTCCCAGCAGCTGCTTCCTACTGTTCTTTAGGAAAAGAAATGACCGTATTTACCCAGTCTAGCCCACATGTGATTCCAGACCCACGGCAATGCAGTTAACTCTTGATTGCCCTCTGGACAATTAGGGATGGGCAATAAATGCTATTCTAGCTAATTATGCATACATCCTGTGAATGAATGAAAAGGTCATAGCTGAAGATCCCCTCAGGATTTAAAGATAGTACAGGAGCCCAAAGACTATTGTTCTTGATGACATTTTCTCCAGATTAGTGAAGCACAGTTGGGGATTAAACATGGCAATGGTGAGTACTTCCATAGTGGCGCAATACATAATTAGATGAGCAACATTTTCTTTTCATTCATGCCATATTTCCTCAACTTTCTTGCCATTGCCATTCATATTGTTCAATGGCTCAGAAAATTCTACCCAAAGAGTCTGTAAAGGAGAATATACAGGTTAAGTAAGTGAGCAAATATTTGGCAGATAAAGCACAATATTGGGAAATATGAGTTTGTCCACTTTGGCAGGAAGAACAGAAAAGAATGATATTATTTATGGAGATAGAGACTACAAACGCTACAATACAGAGGAATCTGGGTGTCCTTGTATGTGAATCACAGAAAGTTAGATTGTCAATACAGTATGCAAGTATGTAGGTAAATGGAATGTTTGCCTTTATTGCAAGGAAGATACAATATTAAATTAGGAAAGTCTTGCTGCAATTGTACAGGCATAAGTGAGACCAAACATACTGTGTACTATTTTGGTCTTCTTGCATAAGGAGGGATATATTGATACTGGAAACAGTTCAGAGAAGTCTCATTTCCTTGATTACTGGGTTGAAAGGGTGGAGTTATGAGGACAGACTTCGCAATTTTGCCTGTATACACTAAACTTTACAAGAATGAGAGTAATCTTATTGAAACATGCAAGAGTCTGAGAGAGCTTGGCAGAGTGGATCCTAAGATGATGTTCCCCCTTCTAGAGAAATCTAGAACTAGGTGAATAGTATAAAACTAAGTATCTCCCACTGAAGACAGAGAGGAAGAGAAAATATTTCCTGAAATGGTCCTTAGGTTTTGGAATTCTCTTCGTCAGCATACAATGAAGCCTGGATTATTTAACATATTCAAAGCTGAGTTCACTATTTTTTGAAATGCAAGAATATAAGTAAAGATATTTGGCCCTTTGAGCTTACTGCACCATTAACTTACATAATGGTTGATCTGATTATGGTTTTAAGTCAACTTTTCTGTCTCCCCATAAATCCTTGACTCTCTTTTCAATCAAAATCTAGAATTCTGTGTGCATTACTTTGAACAAAGTAATGACAGCTTCAAAATAATGAACATGTACACATCTTACCACTATTCACCTTGAATAATAGTCAACCACCGTCAAAAATATCTTACTTCTGAGGCTCAAAAAGATCATTGCAAGATGTTTCCAAGGTCTAGATAGAAGTGAAGGTACCATCAGTGGTTCTCATTATTTCTGCACAAATGATACAATTGGAAATCGCCTCTCGTAATACGTTTGAGAGCTCTGGCCTTCTCCCCACAGCATTTGTTTGCTTACTAATCAAGAACCTATCTGTCTCTGTTGTAAAGACATACAATAATTTAGCCTCCATACCTTCTGACCAAATCTATCATCATAAATCAGCAACTTATCCACAACACTGGTACGTCTTCAGAATAGGATTGAGCAAAAAAATATTCTGGCCATTTTTTGAGGCAGTACTCAAGGATTACAACACAATAGAACGTGCCTGACCTTTGTGCATTTCTAGTCTCATTTAAACTGTACTTTCCGACTACAATTACATACCTTTCACCTACCCTCACTTGATGGTTGCTGCACCAGTGTCTTGGTCAACACTTATTTTCCCTTTAGCCCTTGCTTTGGTCTACACAAGATGCACAGAGCTGGAAACTGTTGGACAACTGCAAGGTTGCGGCTCCTCCGGTGTGGCCTTTTGGTACCCTTGTCTGCTTCACTCATAGTCAACAAAGTTAAGGGTTATGGAGTGGCATGCAGCAAAGTGGAACTAATGCCAAAATTAGATCAATCATAATTTTACTTTACGTCAGAGCAGGCTCAAGATGGAGAATGGTTTACCCTTGCTCTTATGCCTTACAGTCTTCAAATGGTAAGAGAGTAGTTCAAGATGTCTTTTTAGTTTCACAATTATACAGGATGATCTACACAATGTACATAATACATGCTAAGATATTCAATATTACATATTAGGAACTCCTGCGCATATCACTTATGTAATACCTGTAATTCAATGAGTTATACATTAAAATTTCTTCTTCACTGAACATTCTGATATTACTTTCTGTATATGGTCCACCTCCGATAACTTTAAATGTATACCTAGGGAATTAAACCACAAATGGGTTAATTATGGAGACAAATAAAGATAACCATTTGAATGTGCTTAAAATGAAGGATATTTGTTTTTCACTTACTTGCCCCAAAACCGGTCAGATTTTCCAGTCACCATGTCTTGAATCAAAAAAAAGGGGTAAAATGCTGCAAAAAACCCAAAATTGAATATAACAAAATAACTAGGACAGATAAAACATTTTTTTATTCCACAGAATGATAATATACATGTGGTAAGACGATGGCACTCATTGTAACTCACTCAATTTCAATGATAGAAGAACAGGAGGCTAAAGAGAAACTCTTTTAACAAAGCCTCATCTTTTTTTTTAAGTGAGCTCCTTGAGGTTGAAAATCAGATCTTTCTTTTAACACTTTTTCTCTAAATTAAAATAATATTAGTCATAAGTGTAAATGTTCTGGCTATGTCAAATATGGTCTTTCAAAATACTAATGTTTTATTTTGTTTGCTTTTTAAATGAATCAGTGATAATATTTGAATAGTATCAAATACTAAAGTAAAAATATGTACTAGCAAAAGCAAGTAAGGTTGAATAAACTGCATTTCCTTTCCCTGAAGAAAGGTTCAGTGTTGACCTGATAGAGGACTTTACTATTAGGAAAGACTTTGATTTTACAAACGTAGAAAATAGAAGCAGGCAGTAGGCCAATCAGCCCTTTAAGCCTGTTTCATCATTCAAAGGACATTACAGCACAGGAACAGGCCCTTCCGCCCTCCAAACCTGCCCTGATCCATATCCTCTATCTAAATTTGCTGCCTATTTTCTCAGGATCTGTATCCCTTTATTCCCTGCCCATTCATGTAACTGTCATCTTAAATGACGCTATCGTTCCCGCTCCTACCACCTCCGTTGTCAGCACATTCAGGCACCCACCACTCTCTGCACAAAGAACTTTCCACGTATATCTCCCCTAAACTTTTTCCCTCTCACTTTGAACTTGTGTCCCCTTGTAATTGAGTCCTCCACTCGAGAAAAAAGTTTCTTGCTATCCATTCTGTCGACACATCTCATGATTTTGTAGGTCTCAATCAGGTCCCCCCTCAACCTCCTTCTTTCCAATGAAAATAATCCTAGTTTACTCAACCTTTCCTCATAGCTAGCACCCTCCATACCAGGCAACATCCTCATGAACCTCCTCTGCACCCTCTCCAAAGCGTCCACACCCTTTCGATAATGTGGCGACCAGAACTGTACGCAGTATTCCAAATGTGACTGAACCAAAGTCTTATACAACTGTAACATGACCTGCCAAATCTTGTACTCAATACCTCGTTCGATGAAGGAAAGCATACCATATGCCTTCTTGACCACTCTACTGACCTGCATTGACACCTTCAGGGAACAATGGACCTGAACACCCAGATCTCTCTGTACATCAATTTTCCCCAGGATTTTTCCATTTACTGTATAGTTCGCTCTGGAATTCCATCTTCCAAAGTGCATCATCTTGCATTTGTCTGGATTGAACTCCATCTGCCATTTCTCTGCCCAACTCTCCCAATCTATCTATATTTTGCTGTATTCTCTGACAGTCCCCTTCACTATCTGTTACTCCACTAATTTAAGTGTCAATCTGATTATGAGTGACCATCAAACTCAGCACCCTATTCTGGACAAAGCAGCTGACTTGATTGACACCACATCCACAAATATCCACTCCCTCCACCACTGATGTCCAGTGGCAGAAGTGTGTACTATCTACAAGATGCCTTGCAGAAGTTCTCCAAGGCTTCTTACACAGCACCTTCTAAAACTACAAGCACTGTCATCTAGAAGGTCAAAGATAGTAGTTGCATGGGAATCAATGCAAATTTTCCTCCAAGCCGCATATCATCCTGACTTGAAAATACATTGCAATTTCTTAAATGCTGCGAGGAGAAGATCTTGGATTTCCCTCCCAACGGTGCTGTGGGTCTATTTACAGTAAGTTGACTGAAATGATTTAAAAAGGCCACCAGTTTCTCAATGGAAACTAGAAATCGGAAATGATCTGGTGTATCCAGCAGCACACACATCCCATGAATGAATTAAAAAATGGAGTTTCCTCAAGTTTATGGGCTGTGTTTATGGGAATGTCACAGGGATTAGAGCTGGGCTTCATTTATTTATGATATATTAATTACTTTGTCAAAAATAGATAGAGTAATATAATTTGCTGGCAATACAAGCTAGATGGGAATGTATACTGTGAGAAGGATAAAAAGTCGCTGTTAGATAGACTGAGTGAGTGGGCAACATAATGGCAGATTTATTATAATGTAGAGATGTCTAAGGTTATTCACTTTGATTAAGAATAGAGAAGCAGATTGGTTTAAAAAAAAGGACCTTTTAAATACCGATATTGTGCTGAGACTTTGGTGTATTCTTACAAAGAATTTAAAGTTACCATGCTGGTACAGCAAACAATTAGGAAGACAAATAGCTTAATCTTTATTGTAAAGGGATTAGAATATAGGAACTTTAAAAATTCTTGCTACAATTATCCAGAGCTTTGGTGAGGCCATACCTGGAATTCTTTGTGCAATTTTGGTCTCCATATTTAAGGAAGCATATAGTTGCACTGAATGTAGCACAACAAAAGTTAATTAAATTGGTCCTTGAGATAAGAAGGTAGTTTGATGAAGAAAGCTTAAATTGAGTATATTCTCTGTGATTTAGAAGAATGAGAAGTAATCCCATTGAATCATGTAATTCTGGAGAGGCTTGCTAGGATACACAGTAGGTGATTGTTTCCATTTGTTGAAGAATCCAAAACACAAAGGTATCGTGTCAGGATAAGAGGTTGATTATTTGGGACTGAAATTAGGAGAAACGTCTTCACTGAAAGGATCCTGAATCTTTACGAGTCTAAACCAGAGTTGTGGATATTTCATACCCCTATTTCTTGAATATATTTCCATATCAACCTGGTATGTACCTGAGTAGGTGGGATCCGAAACTGGCCCTTCTTGCTCAAAGGTAAGGACACTACCAAAACCACCACAACCTCCTTCTATCTGTTCGATACTCTTAAATTTGATTTGTACAGATTGAGAATCCTTTACCTGAAAATCTAAGGTCAATGGATTTTTGGATAAAGGACTTTTATATTATTTTGGGTTCATGATAATCTATTAGGGTCTGTTTGATTTTGCTTAATCCAAATGGACATAAAAGTGAAGTTTTATTTCAAGGAACCAAACAGACCTGTAGACACACTGACTTCAGCCCTTTGGGGGGAAAAGAGAACTTCGCTTTAGGAACCTTTCAGGTCAAACAAAGTATTTTTCCAAAGTTTACTGAACTCAGTGTATGTACAGGTCTGTTCAAGTCTATTTCCAGAATGAGTCCAAAATGGTTTTCAGGCATAAGGATAATGGATATATCCTGTATGATAAACTCTGTGTTAAAAGTAGACAGGGGTTTAGTTTCATTTTAGATTTCTTCTGCGATTGGTAATGATGTCCCTGATGTTTCTTGATACAGCATTTTTAATTAGGGTTACAGCTTCAGCTGAACAGTTTTGTGCATTAGAAATAAGGACAGAAGAAGAATTACTGATGTTGCCTTGCAACATGGTATCCTGTGACACAGGGAGACAGACAAGACAAAACCATCTAAAGGCATTGTTGAGGTCAGGGAGCTGGGCACATTTTACTTCTGAACGCATTTGCCAGTTTGCAGCTTTCATATGGTCCATGTGCCTGATCAGGGCCATTGCATCTACTAAAACTTTTACTTCATGGACCTGACCTTGTTCCCGTGGTTCCTATGTCATCCCTGAAATTAACTGTCACTTGCTTCGCAGAGTCTTGTGTCCAGCACTGAAGTTCCTGATGCTGCTTTACACTTGCTCCCCACCAGGTACGGGAATATTAGATTTAATCTGGTGGGCAGTCTTCTCCCCATTAGCAACTCCATGGACTATCCCTATAGTTGCATGAGGGGTGCTCCTACAATCAGATAGGAACAGGGACAGTTTGGTTCTAGTGAAGCTATTGGCTGTTTCTTTAAGCCTGCCTTCAAACTTTGTATTGCTCTTTCTGCCAGGCCATTGGATATGAATGGAATGGAGCTGTCCTTATATGTTGAATACTATTCAACTTTAGGAAATACTCAACTTTCCTGTTGGTAAACTATAGCTCATTATCTGTGAACAACACTTCCAGGAATCCATATACTGCAAAAGATACACGCAGTTTTACTATCCTTGCCCCCATGTTTGATGAATGAACACTAGGGATATCCAGCCACTTTGAGTGGGCATTCACAATAGCTTAGAACATCAAGCTGATAAAAGAACCTGCATAATTGATGTGTAACCAGGGTTTACTCAGCAATTCCCACAAATGTGGGTAAGCTGCTAGCAGTAATCTTTGTCCTTGTTCACACTCTGGGCGCTGCCCCACCAACAAGGCTATGTCCTCATCCAATCCTGGTCACTACACATAACTTCTCACCAACATCTTGATTCTGGAAACCCCTGGATGATCCTGGCGGAGTTCAGCCAGTATCTGGCAGTGACCTTTGCTCAGGACAATCATTCTTGCTCCCCATAATAATGTGCCATCCTCTACTGTGATCAGGTCTCTCTGGGTCCAAAAAGATTTCAATCTGCACTGTGCATTAGTCAAAGTCCTGAATGCATAAGCTATTCAGCATTCCTCTCTATTGGACCACCTATCATCTAATACTACCCCGATGGCATATGGGGAGGCATCATATGTCAATATCAGATCTCACTTAGGGAAGCTTCCCAGAAAGCTATGACCTGACTATACAACCACTTCCAAGGTTGATCCTTTTTTAAGAGTTAATGCAAAGGTGCCTGGATGGAGGCCAGGTTATGTATGAACCTCCTAGAATAATTCACCAGCCCAAGATCGAAGCTCAGGTACAGATGTGGGAGCCAGGGCACCTTGACTGCCCTCACTTTATCTTCCAACAGGTATAATCCAGCCTTGCTGATTTTGTGGCCCAAGTAGATCATTTGGGGTGCCTGGAACACATTTTCTTCCCTTCCATGTCATACGCCCACCGTGAAGGACTACGTCCAAGTTCTCTAAGTGCTCTGCATTGGTCTTTCTGTTACTAGCATGTCAATTAGATAAATGGCAAACTTGTAAAATGTTCTCCATCATCCTCTGAGAAATTTCACAGGCTGAAGATACCCCAAATGACAATCTTTTATATTGGTACAAACCCTTGTGGATATTGATTGTAACATACTTCTGGGAATCCTCATTCAAATGGAATTTCAAGTACATATGGCTCATATCCACCTTCGCGAAGGACAGCCCCTCTGCCAACTTTAGATATAAACCGTCTATACAAGGGATTGGGCACTTATCCAACTGCAAAACGTGGTTTATCATTTGTTTAAAATCTCCACAAAGGCAAACCAATCCACTGGGCTTCACAAGCGGTATGACTGGTGCTGCCCATTCTGCAAACTGGACTGGCTTGATGATTCCTTCGCTTTCCAGCCTTCTGATTTCTACCTCAACTTTTTCCCATAAGGCAAATGACACTGGACATGCCTGGCAAAACTGTGGAACGTCAACATGCAAGGTGGCCTTGGCTCATTTAATAACCCCGTTGCTGTCTCAAGTCCGTATACTAGCAACAGCAACTACAATGGCTTGTCCTGAAGAAAATGTTAGCCATTGGCTGGGGCTTAGCTTTGTTCCGGGGTTTTGCTATGGGCTGGCTTGGGAGTCCGTCTATTCAGGATACGTCCTGAGTCAAGCTATACAATTGCCTTCATTCAAGTGGTGTTCCCCAATCTCAGTCAGATCAGCAAGGGTATTCACTTCCATTGGAATACCCTGTAACTCAAACAGAGTTAACAGAGTCATCGAGATGTACAGCACAGAAATAGACCCTTTGGACCAACTCATTCAAGCCGACCAGATATCCTAAATTAACCTAGTCACTCAGATGCTCTGAGACACCTGGATCGTAGCACCTGGGAAGCAACACACCATCCTGGATTCTCATTTATGGCCACAGAATCTCCTATCTGTCCTCCTAAATATCGAGTCTCCTATCACTAAAGTCCTGTTTAACTTTACCCTTTCCTGCTGTGCCCCAGAGCCAGTCGTAGTCCCACCAACCTGGCTACTACTGGTTTCCCCTGAATGGTCATCCCCCCAACTGTGTCCAAAATGGTATACTTGCTTATGAGGGGAATGGTCACATGGGATTCCTACAGTCTCTGCCTACTCCCTTTGCCTTTCCTGGTGGTCACCCAGCCAGTCTTTCCCTGTACCTTAGATGTGACCACCTCACTTAAACTCTTCTCTATGAAGCACTCAACATCTCAGACAATCTTGACTGCATCCATCTCCAGCTCCCAGGAGTTGCAGCTGGATGCACCTCCCACAGGTATAGTCATCAGGGATTATGGAAATCTTCCTGGGTTCTCACATCCGGCAGGAGCAACATGTGACTACTCTAAATGCCATGTTAACTGCAGTAAAACTAAAAGGAATGTTAAAACGACTATACTTGAGCTTACCTGTACTTTTTGCTGCACTGCTGCTCTCCAAAGTCTCTCTTACTCTGCTACCAACAAATTTTGTAATAGCACATCTCCCTACCCGTCCACTTTTTGTTTTGGTTAGAGAAGGAGGGAAACACTACAATGATCGAGGAGCCCAGAACTTGAGGGCATAGGTTTAGGGTGAGAGGGGAAAGATATAAAAGAGACCTAAGGGGCACAGAGGGTGGTACGTATATGGAATGAGCTGCCAGAGGATGTGGTGAAGGCTAGTACAATTGTAACATTTAAGAGGCATTTGGATGGGTATATGAATAGGAAGGGTTTGGAGGGATATGGGACGGGTGCTGGCAGGTGGGACTAGATTGGGTTGGAATATCTGGTTGGCATGGACAGGTTGGACCAAAGGGTCTGTACAGCTCTATGTCTGTACCTGCTGTACACCTCTATGACTCTATGTGGTGTTTGGGCTTTAAGGACTTTTTTTTTCAAAAATATACTTTATTCATAAAATAATTTGATGGTCTGTACAGTTGGTCATGCCATACATATGTAATCATGTACATACAGAGATCAAAACTTATCATTTTTATACAGGTCTGTACATTTTTCCATCATATGCCCATATAATTAGCTGAGGTGTCAGCATAGCCCAAATGACTGCATGGGCCCCTTGTTCTTCGTTAGGCAGGCAGGCTTTACACAGTGGTCTTTCCCCACTGAGCCTTTGCAACAGCTGCTCCAAGCTTCAGCGCGTCCCTCAACACGTAGTCCTGGACCATGGAATGTGCCAGTCTGCAACACTCAGTCGGGGTCAACTCCTTCAGCTGGAAGATCAGCAGGTTTCGGACCACCCAGAGAGCGTCCTTCACCGAGTTAATGATCCTCCAGGCACAGTTGATGTTCGTCTCGGTGTGCATCCCGGGGAACAGACCGTA
>NC_057750.1:12585191-12601877 GCF_004010195.1 Chiloscyllium plagiosum | reverse complement strand
TCTTCTTCACAAACACCGTCCGATCGACCGGTGTGTGCTCCTCCACCTTCTTCACAGTCACCCTGACTGTGTTGCGAATGCCCTGGCCATGGCTGCGAGCGGCTGCTGAGGCCATGCTCAGAGGTTGGCTGGTACCTGAATTGGCGTTAGGCCGAAGCCAGCATGAAGATCCACCAAGAGCAGGTCAGCACAACCAAACGATCCTCCAACGTCCAATCACGATCCAGCGATGGTCTCCAGCAGCTCCGACGACTCGCAACACGATCCCTGTGGTTTCTCCCCTGCCAGCACACGTCCGCTGCATCGAACCGACAGCACTCGAGCAGCATCTCTTCCTCTGGTCCTCAGGAACTACACATATTCCGAGCCAAAAGGCCGAGAAGCGAACCCCTTGACACCATGCCCACAACAATCTGCTATTCAGCACAGGTGACTGCTTGTTCTTGGAGGGTATCTTGCTGAAGTCCTCCTTCTGGTAGTAGTGACTGCGGTGATGCAAATATTCACTGTGACAGCCAATCCTCATTGTTGCAGTCCTCTCCTGTACAGAAAAAGCAGAAAGAAATCCAATCTAGCCAATTATGGCCCCATCAGTCTACATTTGATCATCAATAAAGTGGCGGAAGGCTTCATTAACAGTGCTATCAAGCAGCACTTGCTCAGTATTGACACCCAATTTGGCCACTCAGTTCCTGACTTCATTACAGCTTTGGTTCAAACATGGACAAAAGAACTGAATTCCAGCAGTGAGGTGAGATGGGAGTGATAGGCCTTGACATCAAGACCACATTTGACTGAGTGTGGCAACAATGAGTCCTAGCAAAACTGGATTCAATGGGTATCGGGGGCAAACTCTCCGCTGACTGTGCGATGCCTGATTGGTAGAAAGAAAGTTGGAGGTCAGTCATCTCAGCTCTGTAGGAGTTCGTTAGGGTACTGTCCTCGGCTCAAACATCTTCAGCTGCTTTCAGCATTTTCCCTCCATCGTAAGGTCAGAAGTGGGGATGGTCATCAATGATTGCACAATGAATGCAGCATCATTCACAACTCATACAGTCATGGAGTCTTAGAGATGTACAGCAGGGAAACAGACCCTTCGGTCTAACTCGTCCATGCCGACCAGTTCTCCTAATGTAATCTAGTCCCATTTGCCAGCACTTGGCCCATATCCCTCTAAACCCTTCCCATTCATATGCACATCCAGATGCCTTTTAAATACTGTAATTGTACTAGTCTCCACCACTTCCTCTGGCAGCTCATTCTATACACGCACCTTTGCCCCTTGGGTCCCTTTTAAGTCTTTCCACTCTTATCTTAAACCTATGCCTTCTAGTTCTGGACTCCCCTACCCCAGCGAAAAGACCTTGCCCATTTACCCTATCTGTACCTGTCATGATTTTATAAACATTCATAAGATCAGCCCTCAGCCTCCAATTCTCCAGGGAAAAGAGCCCTAGCCTATTCAGCCTCTCCCTATAGCTCAAAACTTCAAGCCTGGTGACATCCTTATAAATCTTTTCTGAACACTTTCTGAATACAGTATTCCAAAAGTGGCCCAACCAATGTCCTGTACAGCTGAACCATGACCACCCAACTCCTATACTCAGTGTTCTGACCAATAAAGGAAGGTATTCCAAATGCCTTCGTCACTATCCTATCTATCTGTGATTCCACTGTCAAGGAACTTTGAACCTGCACTGCAAGGTCCCTTTGTTTGGCAACATGCCCCAGGGCCTTACTATTAAGTGTATAAATCCTGCCCCAATTTGCCTTTCCAAAATGCAGCACCTCATATTTATCTAAATTAAACTCCATCTGTCATTCTTTGGCCCAATGACCCATCTCTGAGACTATGGTGACTTTACCTTTGCCTAAATACTGGACATTTGTATAATGTCTCAAGTTAAACAATTCTATCAAAGTAGGTTGCAGGCCCTTGCTTGATGCTGTTTCTGCGACTGTCCATGTGTTGTGTGTGAATGGATTGTTACTATTTTCCAATTAAAAATACTGTTCACTGGAGAAGTGCTTCCATGAAGGAAAAGTATGTGGTGTCAGTGATATCCTGTACATAGGGAAAGTGGTGTGGTGTTGCAAATCCCTGAGCTGTCTTCAGATGATGGCAGACGTTTATAGGGAAGGTAACATATTGGTTAGCTGTGACAAGTAGGGCATAAGGAACCGTCGTTAATCCAGCTGCGTACTGGAGAGTTAGAGATA
Organism: Chiloscyllium plagiosum; assembly: GCF_004010195.1. NCBI lineage: Eukaryota > Metazoa > Chordata > Chondrichthyes > Orectolobiformes > Hemiscylliidae > Chiloscyllium > Chiloscyllium plagiosum. The sequence goes on along the minus strand of NC_057750.1, from coordinate 12,599,657 downwards.
TTAGTGATATTTCCTACAGCAAACCCAAGAGTAAAGATTGGAAAGAAGTTGGTGTGTTTGAGGGGGGAGCTCTTGAGAATCCTTTGCTCTGCATCAGCAGGGACCCTCCGCCGGTGCGGCGTCCCCTCGGCGCTGACCCTCCGCCGGTGCGGCGTCCCCTCGGCGCTGACCCTCCGCCGGTGCGGCGTCCCCTCGGCGCTGACCCTCCGCCGGTGCGGCGTCCCCTCGGCGCTGACCCTCCGCCGCTATCTCAGTGCAGAATGTCTGGTAGTGCAGCAATCCCTCAGCACTGACCTTCTGACTAGTGCGGTGATCCCTCAGCGCCGACGGTGCGGCCCTCCCTCAGCGCCGACGGTGCGGCCCTCCCTCAGCGCTGTGTCTGTGGTATCCCCCACAATGTAATGGGCTGGGGGTCTGAGAGTGTTTGATGGGGACAGTGTAGAGGGAGCTTCATTCTAACACCCCGATTTCTCCTGCAGCTTCTCGCATGATGGCTGAGGGGAGGGACCGGTTGACTGTTTGCGGCGGGATCTTGCTGTGCCTGGCCCTGGTGCCATGGGGCCTCCTGGCAGTGGTGGGTCAGCTGGACTGCACCGGTGTGGAGTGCCCGGAGCTGAGGCACTGCATCGAGGAGACGCTGGAGGTTGGATCTTGCTGTGCTAGCTGCGTGCAGCTGGGCTGCGAGTGCAGTGGATATATGTACTACGACTGCCTGCGGGCAGGGCACAGGAGGGGCCAGGTCCCAGCCCGAGCTTCCTACTACGTGGACGGGGGCAGCACCGAGTGCAAATGCCCGCCGGGGGGTGGGGATATCGAATGCAGCTTCATCCCCTGTCCTAGGCTCCCGGAGAACTGCATTCGCACCTTCCAGCCCCGGGACGGGTGCCCGCAATGTGCCGAGCTGGGCTGCTCCAGTAGCGGACAGAGGCTGCCGGCTGGGCACTCGTTCCGTGCAGAGCCTTGCACCGTGTGCCGCTGCCTGAGCTCTGGCTCCCTGAGCTGCAGCACCGAGCCGGACTGCGACTCTGTCACCCCCACCCCCGAGCTCTCGGCCTTTCAGAAAGACCCTCCGGGGCCAGAGGGGAGTGCACCCTCGGCTGATGGCAGGAGAGGTGAGGCTGGACGGTGGTGGGGGGCGGGGGGGGGAGCAGGTCTGTGTGGAACTGGTCCTCCTGGGAGCAGATACAGTGAAGGCGGAGGAATTGGGAATATGGGGTGGCATTTTTGCAGGAGGTAGGGTGGGAAGAGGTGTAATCCAGGTAGCTGTGGGAGTCGGTGGGTTTGTAGAAAATGTCAGTGTCAAGTCGGTCGTTATTAATGGAGATGGAGAGGTCCAGGAAGGGGAGGGAGGTGTCAGAGATGGTCCAGGTAAATTTAAGGTCAGGGTGGAATGTGTTGGTGAAGTTGATAAATTGCTCAACCTCCTCGCGGGAACAGCTTGGACTGCGAACAAGACAGAGAGAAGCCAGTTAAACAAAAAGAAACCAATAGGTCTGCAGCAACCAAAAATCTCTCTTGGTTGTCTGCAGTAAACTACTTTAAACAAAAAGAAAACCAGGCAATCTTTCCTTCGTCAGCTCATATGAGTTGTGAGTTTGAATTGGATAAGTAAGGGACTTAACCAAAAACTGGCCACCCTGTGCCTCCTGCAGGCCACGGAAGTATTTAGCAAAAGGAAGATAATTGAAAAACATTTGGATGAGCAAGAATAACACAAACAGCTTTTGTGACAAAGACTATGCAATAGCTTTTCCAGTTTTCCCTCTGCTTATGTGTTTTTATTTTCCTCTTTATGTCTGTCTGCCTCTGTGGAGAAGTTCATACAAAGGTTTAGAGATTTCATTTGTAAAGTTTACTCAGTTTAGTTTAATTGCTTACCTGTAGCTAGAATCTAATGACCTGTAACAGTGATTCTTGCCTAATACAGAAATCTGGCCTTGTGCTTTTATCAAACTGGATCTGAAAATCAGGTTGGGGATATTACAGATTTCTTTTAAAATCTCTACCTTTTGTGGTAACTCTGAAACATGTTATGGACCAGGGAAGACCACCTCAAAACTTTTTAAGAAAGTAGCCTAGACCCTAACTTTTTCTTATTTTAAAGGCAGATGTAAAGTGTAAATTCCAAGACTGATGCAGTTAGTCAAACCACTCGGCTTTAAGCAAAACAGAATTTATTTCCACACTATGGTTGAAAACGAACTAAAATAAACATAATTAATAATAACTTAAATATTAGAAAACCCAGACTACATGATGTAGCAACTTAACTACAGAGCTACTCCGATCCCTGCAACATAAATACAGTCCTTGGCAAAAGGTAAATTCAAACACAGGTTCAGGCAGGAGAGATTTAAGAGAAAAGAGTCTGGCAAGAAACATCTGTTCAAGCAAGGAACCTCTTTTTCACTGTAGCAGTTTCTCTGCTACCAGCAGTTTCTGACTGCCTGCTAAAATAAAAATAGAAAAAAATCCAAATTGGGAGAACGAGCCACTCCTTGGCAAAAGGTAAATTCAAACACAGGTTCTTATAGGCAGGAGAGATTTAAGAGAGAAGAGTCAAACAAGATACATCTGTTCAAGCAGGAACCTCTTTTCACTGTAGCAGCTTCTCTGTTATCTGCAGTTCCTGACTGCCTAAAAAAAAAACTAGAAAAAACCTGAATGGGGGAACTGGCCACTCCCCTGCCATTGTTTATAGTAGATATTTCCAGACAAATCAGCACCTCTGCCTTTATGACCTCTCTTGAAAAAATAGGACAAAATAACCTTGTTAAAGGGGCAGCATTATCTCAAATAGCAGGGCTTGATTTCTAGCATGCTACCTCAGTGAGTTGTGACATTATGATTAGCCTTCCCTCACCTAATATATTTTCAAAATGCTAACTCACCTCCTCTATAAATTTTATGTTCAGCTAAAATAATGTTAGGTGCCAATACATCAAGGAAGTATCACAAAACTCCCAGCATTTTAACTATTCTCCCATTTTATTCTTGCTGTATAAGGTGTGATACAACAGGGCTTAAATGCCATCCCATAAACAGGAAAAGTTATTAAAAACTTAAGTGGGAAGTAGTTAGATGAAAATGTAGGTGGGTGGGTTAGTAAATTTCTAGACAATAGAAAGATGGGAGGAGCTGTGGATAGTGTAGGAAGTTGTCAAAGAATACAGCGGGATATAGATCTGTTGCAGATGTGGGCTGAGAAATGGCAGATGGAGTTTAATCTGGGCAAGTGCGAGGTTCTGCACTTCAGGAAATCAAATCTTAAGGAAATATATACAGTTAATGGCAGGACCTTGAATAGCATTGATGTACATAGAAATCTTGGGGTTCAATCCATAGTTTCCTGAAAGTGGCCATGTAAGTAGATTGACTGGCAAAGAAGGTGTATGTTATGCTTGCCTTTATTGGTCAGGGAATTCAGTACAAGAGTCAGGATGTTATGTTGCAGTTTTGTAAGACTTTGCTTAAGCCACACTGAGAATATTGGGTTCAGTTCTGGTCACCACATTACAGGGAGGATGTGGAGGCTTCAAAAGGGATGTGAAAGAGGTTTGTCAGGATGCTGCCTGGTTTAGAGGGGATGAGCTATAAGGAGAGGCTAGAAAAACTCAGGTTGTTTTCTTTGGGGCAGAGGAGGCTAAGGGGAGACTTAATAGAAGTCTGTATAATTATGAGATGTACAGATACGGTTAACAGTCAGAATCAATTTCCCAGAGTTGAAATGTCTAATATTAAGGGGCATGCATTTAAGGTGAGATGGACAAAGTTCAAAGGAGATGTGAAGTATTTTATATGGAGAATGTTAGGATTCTGGAATGAAGTGCCAGGCATGATGATGGAGACAGATATGATAGGGGGATTTAAGGGACTTTTAGATAAGAACATGAATATGCAAGGGATGGAACGATATGGATCAAGGGTAGGCAGAAAGGATTAGTTTAATTTAGTGCCATGTTTAGCACAACATTGTGGGCCGAACAGCCCGTTCCTGTGCTGTAATGTTCTAGGTACAAATAAAAATTGATAAAACCTGAACTCGGTAACTTCCACTCAATTTTACAACAGAATTGAAACAAAGGTTTGTTTCAGGCCAAAAGACAAAATGAATAGTACTAATACACAGTAGAATAGAAGCAGGTAAGTCACTAGTGTTGGAGGAAACCTCTCAAAAGAGGAAAACCTTTTAAATGCAAGTTACATAAGCATTCCTTCCCTTTCTTCATAAATGACAAAGATATACTACTTTTAAGTAGAAAATGAACAAATGAAGAATTTTCTTTACATAACTAAAATGCTAAATGGTTTATAAAGTGCTTAAGATATTTCTGTAAAACTGTAAGCTGTCTTTTAAATGTAAGTATTCATTTCAGTAAATGGGTTTTTTTGTATGTAATAAACTTACGGATTTCATAATAGAAGCATGGAATTTCTATGTTAGGCTCGATGCAGTCAAAGTATATGTTATTTTTCTGGGTACTGTATTGAAGCGTGTAGGAAATATCAAAAGCAAGCCTGTTTCCAGGTGGACATCCGACATAGACTTTCAGAAGTGCACCACCCTGCAAATTACATGGAACTCACTCACAATAGGTTTCTTTTTATAGTGAAACTAAATTAAATACACGATAAATGTTCTCCAGATTATTGTGGAAATATATAAATAAAGCTATGGACAAAAAGTTGTGTTTAATGTTGTTCAGACAAGTCACCACATAGGTCATATGCACAACAGCTCCTTTAACTGATCTTTTTGTACACAAAACAGATTAAACTTGCCATGCACGTAAACTGATCATCCATATCCTCCAAAAATAATTCTTTTGGACTATGGTCACATTGCAAGTTTCTAATGAGTTATTTAACAAATGCTTTTTAAGAAACAAAAATGATTTAAATTTTGTTACCTGCATTACAACGTTATTACTAAACTCTTGGAAACAAACAAGGTCAGAATTCACCACCTGAGAAAGGACAGACGACTTTTATTACAGAGAAATTCTCCTACATATCAAGAGTAAATGTGGAAGCTAACTGCCCCATTGTTTATCCATAAGAACAATGAATAGGATTTGCAATATTAATCACTGCCATGTAATGCTCTGTGAAACATCAACAATATATTGAGTCTTTAGTATGCATTTGTTTAACCTAGACTAGCACTGTACTTGAGTTGTCCAACTCTGGTATTATCAGTCATCACCAATGTCAGTGATGGCTCAGTGTGTAGCACTCTCATTTCCCAGTTAGTTAAAAAGTGCAACAATGAGTACGGACAGCCTTCAGTAGTTTGGACTGTGTCTCCCAGGTAGGAGAGATCATATCCAGAGGGAGGCATAGCCCAAATTATTATATCTTTCAGGGAATTTGGAGGCCTGGTCACAATTCAGAGGCAAGATCAGAATTCAGTGTAAAAAGGAAGAGGTACTTTATGCTTGCTTTTTTTTTTGGCTCATGGCTTGTAAGGTTTTATTTTAACAGGATAGGTTGAAGACCAGGTACAAGAACCCAACACAAAGTAATAACATCAAAGGTAAAACGTAAGTTCACTGGCGATTGGTGATAGCTACTAATATGACTATATATTTTAGCTTATTTTCAGTTTGAAGATGAGAAATATTTAGAGGCTACAAACTAAAGGACCAACACAAAAACTTCAAAAATCAAATTAAGAATTAGGTAATTAAAACAGCTCTGAGCAAGCAATGTAACTGCATGATGTGGGAGCTGGTGGTCCCTTTTGAGGTTCATAGTGACCACATTTGTAACAAGTGTTGGTTTCTTGAGGAACTCTGGCTCAGAATTGATGAACTGTTTAAATGTCTTTAAATGTTGTAACTATTCCTCATCAACCCATTTCCTTTGGCAGTTCATTCCACATATGAAACACCCTCTGCACAAACATGTTCCCCCTCAGGTCCCTTTTAAATCTTTGCCTCTCACCTTAAAATTAAGCCCTCTAGTTTTGAACTTCCTATTCTATTCACCTTATTTATGCCCCTCATGATTTTATAAACCTCTGTAAAGTCACCCCTCTACCTCCTATGCTACAGTGATAAAAAGTCCCAGCCTATCCAGCCTCTCCTTAGAACTGAAACCCTCTGGTCCAGGTAACATCCTTATAATTCTTTTCTGCACCCTTTCCAATTTAGTATATCTTCCCTAAGGCAGGGCAATCAGAACCATTCACAGTATTCCAAAAGTGGACACCCAATGTCCTGTACAACCATAATTTGACATTCCAACTCAATGCTCTGAGCAATGAAAGCAAACATGCCAAACACCTTTTTACCAATCTGTCTACCTGTAATGCAACTTTCAAGGAAATATGTACCTGAACCCTCAGGTCCTTCTGTTGGCAACATTCCCAAGGCCCTGCCATTAACCGTCCTGCCCTTGTTTGTCTTACCAAAATACAACACAGTGCATTCTCACGAAAAGAAATTGGTGGAATGCCCATAAGTTGATTTTTTTGGAGCAGCTTGTGGTAGAACCCACTAGGGAACAGGCATTTCTGGATTTGATGATGGATAATGAGACAGGCTTGATTAGGGAACATAAGGTGAAGGAAACCCTCAAGGGATAATAACCATAATATGACAGAATTCACCTGCATTTTGAGAGGAGAGGCTTGAATCAGGTCTATTAAAACTGAATAAAGGTAACGACAAATACATGAGGAAAGAGCTATTCTGACTTATTTGGAAGGGGAGCCCAGCTGGGGAGATGGTAGAGCAGCAATGGCAGGAGTTCCTGGGAGTAATTTGGGAGGCACAGCAGAAATTCATCCCAAGGAAGAAGAAATGTACTAAGGTGAGAAAGAGGCAACCATAGCTGATAAGGAAAGTCAGCATAAACACATAAGAAAAAGCAAATAATGTGGTGAAGATCAGTGAGAAGCCAGAGGATTGAGAAGCCTTTAAAAACCAGTAAAGGATAACTAAAAAGAGCAATAAGGGGGTGAAGAAGAAATATGAGCATAAGCTAGCTAGTAACAGAAAAGAAGATTGCAATAGTTTTGTTTTAGATGAATAGCAGAGAGGTAAGAGTGGACATAGGACTACTGAAAAATGAGGCTGGAGAAGTAGTAATGGGGAAACAAAGAAATGGCGGAGTAACTGAATCAATACTTTGCATTAGTTTTGATAGTGGAAGATCATGCCAGAAATTCAAGAGTTAGGAGAACAGGTGAGTGTAGTGGCTGTCACTAAAGAGGTGCTGGGGAAGCTCAAAGGTCTAAAGGTGGATAAATTACCTAAATTACCCCAGAGTTCTGAAGGAGATAGCTGAGTGGATTCTACCTGCATTGGTGGTGATCTTTCAAAAATCATGGAGTCAGGGAGGGTCACAGAGGATTGAAAAAATGGCTGATGTAAAACTTTTGTTTAAGGGAAGGAGGCAGAAGACAGGAAAACTATAGGCTGGTTAGCCTGGCCAATGCCGTTGGTACAATTTAGACTCCATTATTAAGGAGCAGTTGGAAGTGCATGTTAAAATAGGTCTGAGTCAGCACAGCTTTATCAAGAGGACATCATGCCTGTCAAATCTATCAGAATTCTTTGAGGAGGTAACAACCAAGTTAGACAAAGGAGAGCCAGTGGATGTGATCCATTTGGATTTCGAAAAGGCCTTTGACAAGGTAAAGCATAACAGGCTGCTAAATAAGAGCTAAGAGCCACGGTATTAGGGGGCAAGGTATTCGCATAGATAAAGGATTGAGTGACTGGCAGAAGACAGAGAGTAAGGATATAGGAGTCTTTTTCAGGATAAAGCTGTGGACTAGTGGAGTTCCATCGGAGTACTTGTTGGGGCCACAACAATTTGTGTTACGCATTAACAATCTGGACGAAAGAACTGAGGGCATTTTTCTTGCAGATGATACAAAGTTAGGTGGAGGGACAGGTAGTGTTGAGGAAGCAGGGGGGCTGCAGAAGGACTAGGACAGGTTACAAGAGTCAACAAAGAAGTGGCACATGGAATACCATGTGGGAAAGTGTACGGTTATGCGCTTTGGTAGAAAGAAGAGATGCATAGACTATTTTCTAAATGGAAAAACACTTTGGAAATCTGAAGTACAAAAGGACTTAGGGGTCCTAGCTCTGAATGCTCTTAAGGTTAACATGCAAGTTCAGTTGGCAGTTAGGAAGGCAAATACAATGTTAGCATTCATTTCAAGAAAGCAACAATATGAGAGCAGGGATGAGGCTGTATAGGGCTCTGGTCAGATTGCATTTGAAATATTTTGGACCCTTATCTAAAGGAGCACATGCTGGCCTTGGAGGGAGTCCAGAGAAGGGATACAAGAAATATCCTGGGGATGAAGAGCTTGTCATATGAGATGGGGTTGAGAAAGCTGGGTGGGTATTGAATGGAGTTTAGACGTGTGATCAGACAGGCTGCTCAAAATGATGGAAAAAAAGGGCCAATAAATGCGGCATGCTGAGATATTGAGGCAAGCCTCGGCCAGAGGTGACTGATCTGAAAATGTGTTGCTGGAAAAGCGCAGCAGGTCAGGCAGCATCCAAGAAGCAGGAAAATCGACATTTCGGGCATGAGCCCTTCTTCAAGAATGAGGAAAGTGTGCCAAGCAGGCTAAGATAAAAGGTAGGGAGGAGGGACATGGGGGAGGGGTGTTGGAAATGCGATAGGTGGAAGGAGGTTAAGGTGAGGGTGATAGACGAAGTGACTGATCTCAACAACTCTGAAATAAACAAACTACAGAATCCAGACAGGCTGCTCTCCAGACAGATGGTATACAGATGACTCAACAGCAGACAATACAATGCACACTTGAATTTGAATTGAATGGAATTGACCTGAATGCCATTCCCAGGACAATCAGAAACTTTGAGTTGTTTACCAGACGAAGGGGTGCCTCACGCCCTTATATGGAAAGGGCTACTTGACCTTCGTGCTCCCAACACTTCCAGGAATGGATCCCCAAGGACCATCCTGCCATCGACATTACAACGCCTGGTTGGGTCCGATTGATCAGGGTCATCGATCTATTGGTGAACATCAAAGACCCTCCCAAAAAGGCGCGAATACTTCTAAGTATAAAAATCACCGCAACATCATCCTCCGAGTGGTAACTTGAGACCAACCATGGGGAAAAGAAGACCAAACCATGGGGAAAAGAAGACCAGACGATCATCACTGCGTGGATCAAGGCCAAGATCTCATGTGGTCATATATGATCATCCAAAATTAAAGTACAAGATGGTTGATCAGATTTATACTGTAAATTGTCAGTTTGTAGTGTATTTTGTTATTATAATATTGCGTTAAATAAATAAATATTATTGTTTATTACTATTAAGAGTCAACTTGCAGTTTCATTGCTAGATATAAGTTAAAACACACTATTTGACAGGCGCAACAGGAGGGGGCAGAAATCTGATTTAAATTTACAGAATACTGAGAGGCCTCCATAGACTAGATGTGGAGAAGATGCTTCTACTCGTAGGAGAGACTCGGACTTGATGGGTCAGCCTCAAAGTGAAGGACTGATCCATTAGAATTGAGATGAGGAGGAAACTGTTCAGTCAGAGGGTGGTTAATGTGTGAATTCATTGCTGCAGAGGGCTGTGGAGGCCAAGTTAAGAGTATATTTAAGACAGAGATAAATAGGTTCCTAATTGGTAAGGAGATCAAGGGTTACAGGACGAAGACTGGAGAATAGGATTGAGAAACATATTCTGGATCAGTGGTGCTGGAAGAGCACAGCAATTCAGGCAGCATCCGAGGAGCTTCATATGTGATCGAATGATGGGCCAAATGGCCTATTTCTGCTCTTATATCTTATAGTTCTATGGTCTCATAAACATTGTGAAAGAAAATGGAAAGCAGTTCCATTAGTAGCAACACGGAGAGAGCAAGGACATCAGTTCCATTAATAGTGATGAGAGAAACTAGGGACAACAGATTGATAAACAGTGCATAATAGGGAGCAAAGACAGCAACTTTTATAAGTAGCAACATACAGACAGCAAATAGCAGTGCAAGACTGAGTGAAGATAGCAGCTTTATAGTTAGTGATAGAGAGACAGCAAAGACAGTAGCTTCTTAAACAGCAAAAGTCGAGAACACAGAGGTAGCAGCTTCATAAACAGAGTAAGGTAGCTTTATAAGCAGTGATGGAGAGAGAGCAAGGAAATCAGCTTCATTAACAGCACATGAGAGACAGCAGGGACAGTAGCTTCACAAACAACTCAAAGAGAGAAAACAAGGACAGCAGCATTGTAATGCAAGACAGTGTGAAGATAACAACTTCATAAACAATACGAGAGAGTGTAGGGACATCAGTTTCATAAAAAGTCCAAGAGTCTGTACAGTAGCTTCATAAACAGCACAAGAGATAGGATGGAGACAGCAACTTCATAATAGCACAACAGAGAAGGGACAGCAGTTTCATAAACAATACAAGAGTAGGTACAGCAGCTTTAGAAACAACATAAGAGAGAGTGTGGGGACAGCAACTCCATAAATAGCATAAGAGAGACTGTGCACACACAACAGTTTCACGTCCTACCTGAGAGTGGAGCTTGGGGCTGGGGGTGAAGAAATTGAGTGAAAAATATCTGAGTCAGCAAATTAGTCAGCCGACTGGTCAGTAAGTGATTTGTGCAAGGCACATGTAATAATTGCTAGCTAGAATTAAAGGTGCTCTGTAAAAAGAAGTAATAAAATGAATAAACATAAAACAATGTAAAAGATAACAATAGAAGAAAAAAAATTAAAATAAATATTTAAAATACATATCTGTGTAATTCAGAAAAGTGTACCTTTAGTTCCAGGTGGTTCTAGCATTTTATAAGTACAGCAAATTCTACACTACATAAGAATTATTCTCGGTTAATTAAGAAAGCAATGGAAGTAACAACTAAATGGAACAAGCAATAATGGCAGGTCAGGTGTTATGTTGTAGCTGTGGAAAGTGGGAGCGTGTGAATGCTAAGGCAATCTAGGCCAAGCACATCTGCTGAAAATGTAGCAATAATTAATGATCTCATAGTTAAGGAAGGAGCCATCACAGTATGGCTGAATTTAAAATATAGATGGAGAATGAGAAGGTAAAATCTAATACCAGTATCTTGTACTTAAACAAATGAGATTACAATGTGATGAGTGAGCAGCTGGCTATGTAGACTGGAAGCAAAGATGAAATGGTGGGACAACTGAGGAACAGTAAAGGACTTTCAAAACGATGTTTCACAATGCTCAGCAAAAGCATATATCGGTGAAAAGGAAAGGGCTGAAGGAAAAGAGATAATCATGGATAACTAAGGATATAAAGGAGGATGGAGCTGAAAATGCGTTGCTGGAAAAGCGCAGCAGGTCAGGCAGCATCCAAGAAGCCGGAGAATCGGGCATGAGCCCTTCTTCAGGACCCTTCCACTGACACCCTCCTTCGACTGACTGAACTGGTCCTCACTCTGAACAACTTCTCTTTCCAATCCTCCCACTTTCTCCAAACTGCGCTTTTCCAGCAACACATTTTCAGCTCTGATCTCCAGCATCTGCAGTCCTCACTTTCTCCTATAAAGGAGGATATCAGATTGAAAACTAATGATACAAAGTGGCAAAGATTAGTGGGAAACTAGAGGATTGGGAAATTTTTAAAGATTAATAGAAAGCCAAGGGAAAAGCTATAAAGAAATGTAAGACAGATTTTGAGAGCCAACTGGCTCAGAATATAAATACAGTCAGCAAAATATATGAAATAAAGAAATTAAGGTAAACATTGAAACTTTACAGGATGAGAAGGTGGATTTAATAATGGGAAAACAGGAAATGGCCGAGGCTTTGAACAGATTTTTGTGTTGGTCCTCACAGTGGAAGACAGATAACAAAAATAATTGATGACAAGGAGCTATGGCAATTAAGGACCTAGAAATGATCATTGTCACTAAAGAGATATTGTTGGGCAAGTTAATGGGGCTAAAGCTAGACAGGTCTCTTGGTTCTGAAAGAATGCATCCCCTGGTACTAAAATAGATGGGGGTGGAATAGCAATGCACTCGTGGTAATTTATCAAAATTTATCAAAGAACTCTAGGCAATTGTGGCAGATTGGAGAAAAGCAAATGTATTGCCACTGTTTAAAAAATGAGGTAGACAAAAGGTAGGTAACTATAAACCTGTTAACCTCTGTAGTGGGGAAAATCAAGAAAGAAATAGCGAGACATCTGGATAAAAATCTGGATCCCATCAGACAGATGCAGCATGGATCATGAAAGCAGGTCATGTTTAACTAATTCAAATTCTTTTACAACATTATGAGTGCTATGGTCAATGGGGAATCAGTGGATGTTGTTTATCTAGATTTCCAGAGGGCACTCAGCAAAATGCCGCACAAAAGGTTGCTGCATAAAATAAAGGTGCACACCGTTACGGATTATGTATTAGAAACAAAAAAACTGCAGATGCTGGAATCCAAGATAATCAAGCAGAAGGCTGGAAGAACACAGCAAGCCAGGCAGCATTAGGAGATGGAGAAGTCAACATTTTGGGTGTAACCCTCCTTCAGGACTGGCGGTGAGTATAAGGGGAGTTGCAAATAAAGGGTGGGGTGCTAGGGAGAGGGGCGGAGTGGTGAGGTAGGAATTGGTCAACACAGGTTGAGGGTACGGCCTGGTTGGTCAATGGGAGGAATGAATCTGGTTGGTAGCTCAAAGGAAGGGTCAGTCAGAAGAATGGAAGGGAGGGGCTGGAACTGGAAAGGGAGTCAGGGGATGGGAAGGGGAGTTCTTTGAAATTGGAGAACTCAAGTCGGGCTGTAGGCTGCCTAGGTGGAAGATGACGTGTTGTTCCTTCAATTTGTGGTCTGATTCATTGTGACAATGGAGGGAGCCGAGGATGGTCATGTCAGAAAGGGAGTGCGAGGGAGAATTAAAATGGACGGTTATTGGGAGGTCCCTGAACCCTGACTGAGATGCTTGGCGAAACGTGCCCTGAGTTTACGTTTGGTCTCACTGATGTAGAGAAGACCACAATGGGAGCAACTGATATAGTAAACTAGATTGGAGGAGAGGCAGGTGAACTTTTGTCTCACTTGTAAGAACTATTTAGAGCCTTGGATGGAGGTGACGGTGGTGGTGCACCAGCAGGTTTTGCACCTTTTACAGTTGCAGGAGAACGTATCATGGGTTCAGTTTCAGTTGGGGGGACATGGGTTGGTGGGGAGAATGGATCAAACCAAGGATTAGTGAAGGGAACAGTCCTTGTGGAAGGCAGAGAGGGGTGGGAAGGGGAAGATATTCTTGGTGGTGGGGTCTAATCGGAATTGGTGGAAGTGTTTAAGGATGATATGTGAGGGCAAGGGGGACCCTGTCTTTCTTGCTTTTAGGCGTGGATTTAAGGCAATGGAGTGAGCAATGAAGGAGATGTGGTGGAGAGGTTCCTTTCCAGCCCTCCCCTTCCCTTCCATTCCTCTGAGTGACCCTCCCTTCCAGCTACCAACCCGATTCACTCCTCCCATCAACCAACCAGTTCGTACCCTCTAATTGTGCTTACCTATCCCTACCTCACTACTCTGCCCCTCTCCCCAACCACCCCCTTGATCTGTGCCTCCCCTTACACTCACCCCCAGTCCTGAAGAAGGGTTACACCCAAAACCAGTAATGTACTAGATTGGAAAGAGGATTGGTTAACTAACAGAAAGCAAAGAGTGGGGTAAATGGGTGTTTTTCTGGTTGGCAATCATTCACCAGTGGTGTATCTCAGGGATAGGTGTTGTGACTGCAATTGATTACAATTTACATAGATGATTTGGAGTTGGGGACCAGATGTAGAGTGTCAAAGTTCGCAGATGACACCAAGATGAGTGGTAGAGCAAAGTATCCAGAGAACACAGGAAGTCTGCAGAGGGATATAGATAGGTTAACTAAGTTGCAAGGATCTGGCAAATAGAATACAACGCTGATAAATGGGAGATCATCCATTCTGGTAGGAATAACAGCAAAGTGGACCGTTGTTTAAAAGGTGAAAATTACAGCATGCTGCTGTGCAGAGGGACCTGGGTGTCCTTGTGCATAAATCACAAAACGTTGGTTTGCAAGTGCAACAGGTAATTAAGGTGGCAAATGGAATATTGTCCTTCATTGCTAGAGGGATGAAGTTTAAAAACAGGGAGGTTATGCCAGCTGTATGAGATGCTGGTGAGACCACATCTGGAGTATTGTGCACAGTTTTGGTTTCTTTACTTGAGAAAGAATGTACTGGCATTGGAAGGGATACAAAGGAGGTTCACTGGGTTGATTCCAGAGTTGAAACAGTTGGGTTATGAATAGACTGTGGTGCTACAAAAACACAGCAGGCCAGGCAGCATCCGAGGAGCAGGAGAATCGACTTTCGGGCATAAGCCCTTCTTCAGGAATGAGGCTGGTGTACCAAGCGGGCTGAGATAAAAGGTAGGGGAGAGGGAATTTGGGGGAGGGGCGCTGGGAATACAATAGGTGGAAGG
>NC_057750.1:12543836-12582188 GCF_004010195.1 Chiloscyllium plagiosum | reverse complement strand
GACCTGCAATCTTCTTCCCAACTCTCCGCCCAACCCCCTCTCCGGCCTATCACCCTCACCCTCACCTCCTCCACCTATCATATTCCCAGCGCCCCTCCCCCAAATTCCCTCCCCCCTACCTTTTATCTCAGCCTGCTTGGTACACCAGCCTCATTCCTGAAGAAGGGCTTATGCCCAAAGCGTCGATTCTCCTGCTCCTCGGATGTTGCCTGGCCTGCTCTGTTTTTCTAGCACCACACTTTTCAACTCTGGTGTCCAGCATCTGCAGTCCTCACTTTTTCCTTATGAGTAGACTGGGACTATACTCATTGGAATTTAGAAGAATGAGGTGGGATCTTATAGAAACATATAAAATTATGGCAAAAATAGAAAAGATACAAACTGGGAGGTTATTTTCCACAGGCAGGTGAAACTAGAATGAGGAGGTACAGCCTCAAAATAAGGGGGAGCAGATTTATGACTGAGTTGAGGAATTCCCTGCTCATCGAAGCAGTGGAGGATACCTCATCAAACGTTTAAAGGCAAAGATTGATTTTTGAACAGTTAGGAATTTGGGGCTATGGCGAGCAGGCAGGTAAATGGAGCTGAGTCCACAAAAGAATCGGCCACAATCTTGTTGAATGGTGGAGCGAGTTTGAGGGGCCAGATGGCCTACGCCTGCTTCTATTTCCTATCTTTTTATATATGTTCTAATGTTCTTATCTGGTGGAATTCCAGATCAGGATTAGTAATCTAGAAGTTGAACTGCAAACAATGTACTATATAAGGGAGGGGTACAAATACCTAGACACTTTGCTCTGGAAGACTGTCACACCTCTTAAAACAAAGTTGTTAGTTTATTTCAGCAGTGAGGGCTAGGATTATGTGACTGTGAATGATGCCGTTAAGGGGACCGAGCAAATAATGGTAGAGAAGCCTCAGATTATGCAATTGTCAACAGATTTGGAGTGCTCTCAGTCTGTGTGGATGTAAGTGAGGTCTGCTCAAGGTGGATGAGTAGTTTGGCGATGGCATCATTGTTAAAGAAGCCATTCAAATAGAGGTGAGCAAAATGGAGCATAGTGGTAGCCAGTACAGTAATTATAGCATCCCTACAGTGCAGATAGAGACTATTTGGCCCATTGATTCTCTGAAGAGCACATCAACCAGACCAACCCTATCCATGCATTTACCATGGCTACTCACACATCCCTGGACACTAATTGGTAATTTTGCTTAGGCTATCCACCTGACTTGTATATCTTTGGACTATCAGGAAATGAGAGCACTTAGAGGAAACCCACAAAGACACAGGGAGAACATGCAAACTCCATACAGACAGTCACTCAAGGCAGGAATCAAACCTGACACCTTGGCACTGTGAGGCAGCAGTACTAACCACTATGCCACCATTCTGCCCATAATTGTGGAAAATTGATGCGCTTTACTGCATTGAAGAGAGTGAGTCCAGAAGATGTGTTACCAACCTCGAGCCAGGGTTCAGAACATCTGTTCAGGGCTGGAGAAAATCTTGGGAATGAAAGGGGAGTGATCCAGTTGTCATGTTCCATAAATATACCAGCAACATAGGTAAGATCGAGAAAGAGGTCCTCCATTGTCAGAATGAGATGCTAGGCACTAAACTCTGTGTCAGATTCAGTGAGAAGATGAGGGTGATCAGATTTGGCTGGATAAGAGGTGATCGACTACAACAGCAGGGTAGGTTTGTGCCATCCTTGTGGTGTCAGGCTTGTTGGTTGGTGTGTTCTCCCTATATCTTTGTGGGTTTCATCTGGGTGCTCTAGTTTCCAGATAGTCCAAAGATGTATAGGTTAGGTAGACTGGCCAAGCAAAATTGCCATGTAGTGCCCAGGAATGTGTAGGCTAGGTGGAGTAGCCATGGTAAATACAGGGATAGGGTTGGTCTGGGAATGTCTATTGGCCCACAGATGAGGGTTGGCTGGGTACAGAAGTTGGGGCATTGGAGGGCGGGGGGAACTATTGGTTATGTGTCAGTTCTGATAGATGGGAAAAGATTTCCGATCCAACAGGGAGAGAAGAGTGTTGGGACCAGCGTGGAGAGTGGGTTGGGTCAGGTCTGACAGGGCAGGGAGACAGTCAGATGTAGCGATGTGTCAAAATGGGCATCAGGTTTGAAGGGCAAGAAAGGATTTGCCTGGTCTGGTAGTGAGTTGGGCAGTGTCAGATAGGGTGATGGGCTGAGAGTGTTGTCAGATCAAGTAGGGATAGGGGAGCAAATCAAGTCCAGCAATAGTGGGTCGTTGCCATGTTTGTCAGACAGATAAGATGTCGGAATAGAAGCAGGCCATTCAACCCACTGAATCCAATCCACCATTCAATGAGATCATGCTCATCTGATAATCTTCAACTCCACTTTCCAACCTTTTGCCTACAAACCTGATTTCCTCCCTTATTAAAAATCTGTCTATTTCATCCTTGAATATACTTTACAATCCAGCCACAACAGAACCCTGTGTAAAGAATTCCACGGATTCAGCCATTAGTTTCCCTAGCACTTTTTTCTCAATCAATAGTTATTTTGTCTCCTCCTTTTGCCCCTTGATTGCTTAGCAATTTTTGGAATGCTATTACTGTGCTCTACTGTGAAAATTGATGCAAAATATTTATTCCATTTTTGTTCCATTTTCTGGTTCCCCATTATTATTTGCCAGGCCTTGTTCTCTCAGGGACCACTCTCGACTCGGGGACCACTGTTCACTTTAGCCTTTCTCTTTCTTTTTATAAATGTAAAGAAGCTCTTGCTGACTATCTTGATATTAGTTACAAGTTTACCCTTAAAGTTCATCTCACTCTTCATTATTTATTTTGGTCACCTTTTGGTAGGTTTAAAAACTCATTGCCACATAGCAATGAGTTCTTTCTTTCAACATTATGCTCTTCTTAACTTCCCTAGTTAACCATGGTTGGCATATCCCCTTCCCAGAATTCTTCTTTCTCACTGAGTTTTAACTTTGCTTGGAGCTATGAACTGATAAACTTCTTTCCTAGAAGTTGTTTTTATGCTGACATAATTTTATTAAAGTTGCCTTCACTTCTCCTGTGGTGTCGTACTGTTCCTTATTCATAACAATACAAGAGAGGTACTCTCAGAAGATCCCTTCTCAGTGTGGTTTTCTAAGGAAAGACCACTTCTCCTTCCATTCAAAGGTTTCCTTCTCTGCCTCCTCCACTGCTCACAATGCTGTCACCATATCTAAGCAAGGACATGTTATTTTCTGAAATACAGACAGAAAATGCTGGAGAAATGCAACAGTTCTGACAGCATCAACTGAAAGTGATTGAATGTGTTATGAGCTGATGAGGAGTGGTGGTTGGTTCCTCTATTTTTAAATCCCCTTTCATTGGTCACAACAAATACTTATTATTCTTTGCTAGGTTGCAGCTTTCACATTTCATGAAGTTTCGTTGAGTGAAAGATAAGGAATTTTACTATCCATTACTCCAAACCAAAATAATAAAAATGTGACATCACACACACATACACAAATAATAAAGTTATAAAGAAGTTGGGGAGCATGGCCAGTACAGATAGGAAGATAAATGCATTTACAGTGTAAAGATCTTAAGAGTCCTTGAGGTGTGAAAATGATCTGCGTTGTGTTATACTGAATATGTGGATTAGGCATGCTCGCATTTCTTCTTATGTAAGGTGCCCAGAGAGGGCTTTCTGATCAGCAGCCTGAAGGAGAAAGATGGCTCAGTAATGTCTTTAATGTCAGATTGTATAACATGAAGTGCACAGAAAGCTTGGTCCCACAGTTGTTTCTGTCCTCTGACATGGAGGTCTGATATGACAAGATGCGGAAGACAGTGGACCTGCCTTTATCTCTGGATGAGGTAACCAAAGTTCTTGCGTCCTTTGAAAAGAATAAAACTCCCGGAAGCGACAGCTTACCGGCTGAGTTGTATTCAGCTCTTGGGACTTGATTGGCGAGGACCTGAGGTATACAACAATATGTTTCTGGCAGATAGTATGTGTAAATTCATGAGGAAAGGTGTCATCACCCTCATCTACAAGTGGAGAGAGGGAGCACATTAGAAATTGGCAACCAATTTCACTGCTGAATGTAGATTACAAAGTTCTGTCTGAAATCAACGCCAATCGGGTCAGATCCGCTCTGTGTTTGTTGATTCATCCCAACCAAACTTGTACTGAAAGTGGCAGTAAGATCTCTAGCAGCCCAGCGATCCTCAGGGATACAATCCCCACATGCAGGGCTTGGACACCTGCCTCATCAGCCAGAGAGGCCTTTGACAGGATATCGCATATGTAGATATGGGTCATATTCTTCCAACTGAGTTTAGGGGAGGAAATCCAAAATTGAATCTGACTTGCTCGACATCAAATTAATTAGTGCAGCCTCAATCAATGGGTGGGAATCAGAAAACTTCAGCTCTGGAATCAGCTCTGGAATCAGGCAAAGCTGCCTACTCTCTGCTGCTTTGTTTGTGTGTTGTATAGAACCTTGTGCTGAGTCCATCAGGAAGGATGTGAGCCGAGAAAGGGTGACTATTCCAGGCAACAGAGGCATGTTAGTCACAGCCTCCCTGTACATGGATAACTTGGTCATTTTCTCCTCTGATCCGCTGTCAGTGCACTCATGCGCATTCGTGAAGAGCTTGAATTGCCTTTGGAAGCTAAGATAAATCAAGGAAAGAGCAAGACCATATTCTACAGAATTTTTTTCTCTAATAAAATGTTTTGCCTCTCGACTTCCATCTACTACTTTATTATATGCATTCAGCTCTATTTCTTTGGCAAAGCTTCAGGTCACCCCTCCTGTAATTTGTTATATTTATTTGATTGCATTTGTGCTGTCTTATAATATTAATGGTCTTATATTAATACAAACTGCTGTTGTATACATTGAATATTTAGTTATCCTCATTATTTCAATTCAGTCTCACCTTTATTGTAACTGTAAGAACCACCAGGTTTTCACCTGACAAACTCTGTTTGGCATAGTATTCTCGATCTTTCACTGTGACCTGAAGAAAAGGAATGCAAGTGAAATAGCATAAACAAAAAAGAAAACAGCAGTGATTTGAAAAATGTGACTATTTCCTGTCTTCTTTTTGAGGCAACAGCGTGTGGAATAAATTACAGCTTTGACAGATTTCTGAAGCAACTTTGCTCTGCATAACAGGTGAGACTATGAGGGGTCGATATTTATTTGTTGTTTTGAATGCAAAATTAGTGCAATAAATAATGAGCTGAATTTCTAGCACTGCGTACAATTTGGGCTTGGATTTTCAGGAGTCAAACTGGATGAGATCTGATTCCAGGATTCCTATCCCTTTTGCATTTTGAGCATTTTTTGCTGATGCAAAATAACAAGTCAGATAGCAAGTCCACATTTAACACTCCCATCTGACACTTCTTGGGTAAATAAATAGAGGCATTGAAAAATCAGGTTATTTCCAGATAATAAAGAAATCAATAAAAAAAACTTTATCACTCCTTTGCAAGCTATGTTTTCTGCCAGGGTTATTATACTCAAGAACGTGGTGCTGGAAAAGCAGAGCAGGACAGGCAACATTCGAGGAGCAGGAGAACTAATGTTTCGGGCATAAGCCCTCCATCCTGATGGGATTCTCCTGCTCTTCGGATGCAGCCTGACCTGCTGTGCCTTTCCAGCACCACACTCTCAACTCTGATCTCTAGCATCTGCAGCCCTTCTTTTCTCCTACAGGGTTATTATGCTGTATATCCTTGGAACTTGTATGAGCCATCATAATGAAGCAATCTGGAAAAGTAGATATCTGAAAATCTGCTCAGCCTCCTTTCTTTGATAAGAGATGTGAAGTGAATTACAGCTTTTTGGCACTAATATATGAATAGGTAGAATCCATTGATATCATTTAAGAGATTATAAAATGAGCAAGTGTTTGTAGCGGATATTTCAAAGTTTCTTTGCCTATTGTGTTGGTTTCAGGAGCATTTCATAATTTGCCATTTCACAACATTTCACTGGTTCTATAGCAGGTACAAAAAGAATGGGCATAAAAGATGCATGAGAGGGCATGGATGCAGCAATCGATACATAAGAGACCACTGACGCATCATAGTAGAAAAGAGGGAATATATAGAGAATTTTGGCGGTTCAGAAGTAAGAGGAGTGCATTGTGTGGGTATGAGGTCTTAAGATTTCAACTGGGTCAATGTCCCAGAAGAAAGAGGAGGGTTTCTAGTTTACTCATCTAACAATCCATCCATCTCCATTGCCACTTAAGGCCTGCAGTGAGCCTGACAGGATTGATATTGATGCTTCCCCTAATTAGAATGAAGAAAACAGTTTCAATATGAGAGATCTCCCAATGAAGATGAGATGAGGAAGAATTCTTCTCTCCAAGGAAAGTTAATCTTTGGAAATCTCTCCCAGACAGAACAATGAAGTTAGGGTAATTGAGCATATTCAATTGTAGAATCCCCTACAATAAGGAAGCAGGCATTTCTGCACATTGAGTCCTCAACGACCCTCTGAAGAGCATGCCACACTGACCTACCCAAACCTACCCCTTACGTAACCCTGTGACCCTGCATTTCCCATGGCTAACCTTACAAGCTTGCACATCCTTGGACACTACGGGGAATTTAGCCAATCCACCAAATCTGCACATCTTTGTACTGTGAGAGGAAACCAGAGCACCCAGAGAAAACACATGCAGACATGGAGAGATGGGGAGAATGTCCGAACATCATAGACAATCACCCAAAGGTGGAATTGAAGCCAGTGCTGGCACTGTGAGGCACCAGTGCGAACCACTAAGCCACTGTGCCACCCAAGGCTGACTTAAATAGATTATTGATCTACTAGGGAATGAAGAACTATGGGGACCAGGCAGGGAAGTGAAGTTAAGGTCACAATCAGATCAACCATAATTTTATTGAATGGCAGCGCTAAATATTTCTAAATGCTCTTATTTATTCTGTTCTTGAGCTGGAAATGTGTGGTTAGTTATCTCAGTTGGCTAGATGACTACAATGTGATACAGAATAAAATCAACAGCATTGGCTCAATCACCAGGTCAGCTGGTCACAGCAGGGTCACAGCTGGTCACCAGGTCATGGATACCTGCCTCCTCACTTTACCCACCCTTTGGAGTGGTTACCTTCAAGCTAGAGATAATCAATTCTCTCTCTCTCTAATTGTGAAAGACACCAGTAGTCCTTTGTGGACTATTTTTTCCCTATTCATGTCGATCATGGCTCAAGAAATGCACCTCACTTTAACTTGCCAACTTTTGCACACCCTTGTTTTTGAGTTATTAAGTGATTGGCATATAGAGACAACCAGTAAAGAGGAATTCATTGATTTAGGAGGTAAGATTATGTCACCCTCAGTTGATGTGAAGTCGCTTTTTCAATAGAACTGGTATTTGTGAATCATTCTATTTCATGTCAAAACATCTTTCATTCCAAATCAAGACTTACCATCAGATTATTGGTGGGGGGTTTTACAACTATTGTCCATGACATGACCTCTGCATCACTTGCTCCCCACCAAACCCTCAACACCCAAACACCCCCTGTCTTCTCATCTCTCCAATGCAGACTATTGCAAGTTGCTAATTGTAAAATGAATGACTGGTACAAACTATAAAACTTTTTTTTAATGCATCCATATTTCAATTAAGATGAAAATGGGAAGAAGAAGATGTAAAAGTGTCTGCTGGATTTCTATAAACCACATTTTATCTGACAGTAAAACTTAAAATTAATTCTATCACTGAATATGGCAATGACTCCATTGAGTATTAACTAAATTGTCCCCTATTATCTTTTATGTCTCAATACACTAAACATACCTTATACATTAGGCTGCCTCGATGTACTATTTCCTTCCTCTCTAGATTTACCAGAATATATTGTGGGGAGGAAACATGTGTTGCCATCCATACCTGATTGATATCATATTCAACACTAGGTTTTCCTATAACACAGAACATAAATTGTTAACAGTGTGCCCAATCTTGACTTAACAAAAATATCTCCCATTCATAGTTTAGGAGAAGATCTTGTCACATTACAAAACTTTACTTAGAAAAGCAGTGCTAAATCTATCTGCTATAGGTTTCCTATGCTTTGTTACATTCTAATGTCAGGTCTATTGTTAACTCTGTCTCGATAGGTTTTACAGGTTCATCATTACAGCTCAAATATTATAGTCCATACTTCTGCACATAAAATCCAGTATTCCATAGACTAAGAGTGGCTCTGTACACCAGTACCGACCAAGCTGGCTGTGTCTTAAAGAATTACAAAAATTATTGAGAGTTGAGATAGCATTCTGTTAAATATAAGCCTCACTTTCTCCAAGACCAATACATTTTTCTATGTAGTGGTGTGGTGTCCAAAACTGCTCATAGTACATGAGGTGCTGCCTAAACAGCACATTTTGTATTGGTGAATTATGACTGCCATCTCTCCACCGATTCTACTTCTCTAGTTATAAAATCCCGTATTATATTGATCTTTCTGATTATTTTCAGTGCCTATTCAAAATATTTTAATAATCCACGCACCTGAACCTCCAAATGCTATTGACACCCACTCTTTCTAAACCCACTTACAAATGACCCAGGTAACTTTGGTCCAAAGTGAATTACCTCATACTTGCCTACATTAAAATTTATTTGCTCGAGTTTGTACATTCATGTGACCAATCAATATCTTTTTATAGCTGATAAATATGGAGAATAATTGAAGCCTCATATTCATATGGTCACTAGTAGTCATAATGTTTAATTGATGGGGAGGCAATGACTTTGTGGTATTATCGCTGATCTGTTAATCCAGAAACTCTGGTATTGTGGCAGGGAACCAGATTTGGATTCTGCCATGGAATTTTAAAAATAACACATGACCAGGATGTAGTCCAACAGGTTATTTGGAAGCACTAGCTTTTTGAGCGCTGCTCCTTCATCTGGTGACACAACCACCTGATGAAGAGGCAGCGTTCTGAAAGCTAGTGTTTCCAGATAAATCTGTTGGTCTATAACCTAGTCTATAGTTAATGGTATTTAAGGAAGGTCTGGGCAAATGTGATTCCAGACCCATAGTAATGTGGCTGATTCTTAACTGCCCTCTGGGCAAATGGGGATGGACAACAATTGATGGGCTAGCCAGCAAAGATCTTATCCTGTGAATGAATAATCTGCCAACTGGAGTTCCAGCCTTACTTAGCCAGTGTTCCAACAAGGTTAATCAGCCTCCTTCAATTTCAAGGAACATAACGAACTAAAAGTCTTTGAATACTTTTTGGAAGTTCTTATATGTAACATCCACAGACATCCCACTACCCAACACTATAACCACCTCATTAAAAATTCAATCAGATTTGTCAGGCAGACCTGTCCTTCACAAAGCAATGCTGGCTTTCTTTGATCAGTTGGGTAATGATGCTGTGGACTTAAGAGGTTATTTTGTCCTGGTATTTTAGAAGAGAGGTTTTGAGGCAGAGGTGTCAGGCAGTATACCATCAACCACTAGAGTAAACAGCTCATGAGGCCTTGGGGTTTCTTTGAAATTGGAACAATAGAAACAGCCTGAATGGGTGGGGTCAAGCTCTCACAGCAACAGGATTTTTAGTTTCTTTTCAGCAGCAGAAACTGCAATTGTCTCAGCAGTGTTGGAAGTCAGTGAATCTCTCCCAGCTGCTACATGCCCTGAGTTTTCTCTGGATGTTTTTTCTTCTAGACTGCTGGACCCATCAATGAACTTGAAAAGCCAGAGATAAATTAGTGTAACAGGTTGGGAGGAATCCTAAGGAATTTCTATTACCCCCTCTTCTGTCAGCAATAACTCCTCAATATTTCAATGTGTAGACTGCAAAGTTGGCCTCAAATTCTGGAACACTCTGTATGACAACATTGAGCCAGAAAAAGTAACAAAATGTGTTTCTGTTCTTGGCAGACCAATGCCTTATAAGGGTCAGTAGACATGCTCAGCTGCCCATTATACATTTTCCATCATGAACTTTATTCATCACCGGTCAACCATGACTCTTACCCACATGGGGCTATTTCCATGATTTGTATATCTAACTTTGTCCAATGTATCAAAGTGTCTCTCTCACTTGGCGGAGGCTTGTATCTGGCATTGGTGTTCCTGATGACACTTGGTCCTTCTCACCAGATTCAGTATGATCAGACTTAAGCTGGTGCAGAGTCTTCTACCCATTAGTAATTCGGCTGGTGCATGAGGGGTGATCCCATAATCAAATAAGAAGCATGACAACTAGGTATCTAGTGAGGCTGCAGACTGTGTCTTCAAACCAGACTTCAAATTTTGGCCTGCTCCTTCTGTCAGACCATTGGATGATGGGTAGTATAGAGCTGTCCTTACATGTCAAATCCCATTCAGCTTTTGGAAATATCCAAATTCCCTGCTGGCAAACGATGGCCCTTTTTCTGTGACCAACACTTCTAAGACTCCGTGTATTGAAAACACCTAAAATGACTTAGAACACTGAACCCATAAAATAACCTGCATAGTCGATGTGCAACTAAATCCAAAGTTTACCCAACGATTCCCACGAATGTGAGAGAACTGCTGGTGGTAATCTTTGTCTTTGTTGGTACTCTGGCCACCAAAGCAGTTATGTCTGCATTCAGGCCTCGCCACCAGACATAATTTCTTGCCAATATTTTCATTTTGGAGACCCCTGGTGGAGTTCAGCCAGTTTTTGGCACTGACCTTTGCTCCGAACAATCACCTTTGCTCCCCATAACAATGTGTTGTCCTCTACTGTAAACTGGTGTCTCCAGGCCCAGCAATCATGTCAGCCCTTTGGTTTCCCCCATCACCACCAGCTGTTTCATTTTGAAAAGACTAGATCATTTTGCATCTAACATCTGATATAGTCAGCTGTGACTGGGAGCATTTCCAGAAAACTTAATACCATTCCAGACTCTTCCAGTGAAATACTGCCAGTGGTGTATCTGCCAGTGGGAGGCAGCTCAATGCATCCGCATTCGCTATTGGCCTCCTGTCAAGTGTTCTCAATTTGTAATTATAAGATTTAGTATTAGTGACCACTGCTGAATGTGGCCCAAAGCTATGGGCAGCATCATCTTTTCCATTTAAGCAGGCCAAGTAAGGGTGTGTGGTCAGTGATTACCACAAATTTACATCTATAAAAGGTAGTGGTGGAACTTCCTGACTACAAATGTGTTCATTAAACCTTCTTTCTCCATCTGGGTGTATTCATGCTTTGCAATCACCAAATTCCTGGATGCATATGCTATTTGGCATTCATCTGCATTGGACTACCTATGACCTAATACCACCCTGATGTTATACGGGGAGGATTTGCATGAAAATACCAGATCTTTCTTGGGATCGTAGTGTGCCCAACATCTTAGAGGATAGCTATTTTTCACTTCATTGTCTATTTCCAAGGATGATCCTTTCTTAGGAGTTGATGCAACGATGCCTGGATGAAAACCAGGCTTTTCTCCAATTCATAATAACTTACCAGCCCAGAAAATGACCTAAGCTCCTGGAGAGAAATGGGAGCCATGGCAGCTTTGATCCCTCTCATTTTATCTTTCAATGGGTGTAAGCCAGTCTTGTCAACTCTGTAGCCCAAACTGATCACTTGGGGGACCTGGAGCACACATTTTTCCTTCTTAGATGTATGCCCATCTTGGAAAAACACCTAAGGTCTATATCTAAGTTCTCTAAGTATTCCTTATTAGTTTTCCTTGTTATTACAATGTCATGTAAGCAAATGGCAACCTGAGGTAGACATCACAAAATGTTCCCCATCATCCGCTGAAAAAGTGAACAAGCTGATACCCCAAATAGCAGTCTCATATATTGGTACAAGCCCTTATGAGTATTAATTAGAGTATACTTCTAGGAATCCTCATCTAAACATAATTGCAAGTAAGCACTGCTCATGAAGCTTTGCGAAGGACAGTCTTCGTGTCAGCTTTGCATGTAAATCCTCTGGTTGCGAAACTGGATAAATACCCACAAAGGCAAACCGACCTGTCAGACTTCACAATCATTAAGACTGGTGCTGTCAAAGACGTGAAGCGGTGAGTGCTGGTGTTCCCTTCTCAGGTCTTGGCATTTAGTTGGTTTAAATGGGGTGTGCCTTTTGTAATAATGGTTATTTCAGTCACTGAGAGTTTCCTCAGGGTGGAAGAAGTCACTTTGGGAGTTTTACAAAAAGTGTGCAAGGCAAAACCTTTGGAATTGGCAGATAAGCTGGAATTGGGGTTGCATTGTGCGAAAAGGGAGGCAACTGCAGCAATAACTCAACATTTACCAGAAACGTCATCAGAATCTTTGGAAAAGGCTAAAAATCAATTGCAAATCAAGTAGGTTTAATTAGAGGCAAACAAACAAAAGAAAAGGAAATGAAATAGTTTGAATTACAATTGAAAGCAGAAGAAAAGCAATAAAAGAAAACAGCTTGAGGAGAAGAAAGAGAAAAGGAAAGGAAGGCTCTAGCAGAAAAAAGGGAGAGAGAGTTTTTGAACTTTAGAGTTTGGAACTGAAAACTCAAACTCGATTTAAAATGGCGGAGGTGGAAAGGCAGAGGTAGTGATGAGGACAGTGATGGAGAGCAATCCCATTGTAGCCGAAGGCTGGTGAGAATCTGTTTAAATATGTCCAAGCATTGCCTGAATACTTAGAAGGATGTAGAAGCCTTTTTCATTTCATTTGAGAAAGTAGCTAAACAAATGAAATGGTCACTGACCGTGTGGATATTATTGATCCAAACAAAGTTGACACAAAGAGTTAGAGAGGTATTTGCATCACCATCAGAAGAGGTATCTGGGAAGTATGTTGAGGTTTAAAAAGCCACTTTAAGTGCATGCGAGCGAGTATCAAAAATCTACAGACAATGTTTTAGGAATCTAAGGAAGGAACCTGGTCAAACACACAGACAGTTTGAAAGGATCAAACAAAGTAATTTTGACAGGTAGATAAAAGCAATGAAAATAGATCCAACATATGACACTCTTAAAGAGACAATTATTTTGGAGGAGTTCAAAAATTCACTTCCTGAAGTAGTGAGAACTCATGTAGAACAACAGAGTTAAAACTGCAAAATTAGCAACAGAAATAGTGGATGATTATAAGTTGGTTCATAAATCAAAGTTTGGATTCTGACATCAATTTTAATCTGTGAGGAATAGAAATTGGAGAAAAGAGAAATCCTCAGGTGGTAAGGGGAAAAGAGATCTCATCGAAGATAAAAATAGTTTGCTACAGGGTAAAAAGGAAACCCACGAGGGGTGACGAGAAGTAAAAAAGCTCAGGTGTTTTCACTGTAATAAAATAGGCCACGCAAAGTTGCAGTTTTGGAGGTTTAGAAAAGCACTGGGAAAACAGATATGGGAAAACAGGATAGAACATAAAACATAGAAAAGTACAGCACAGAACAGGCCCTTTGGCCCACAATGTTGTACCGAGGATTAATCCTAATGTAAAATAAAATAACTTAACCTATGTACCCCTCAATTCACTGCTATCCATGTGCATGTCAAGCTGTCACTTAAACGTCCCTAATGACCCTGCTAACTCTAGGCTCTGGATAAGCCAGTGATTTTTGTTGAAGTGGTAAAAGAAAGCGCAGTGGAAGCTAAAAAGCAGCAAAAGAATGTACAGTTTGGTCAAGAATTGGTTGAGAAGAAACTGCCAGATCTCTTTAAAGAATTTACTTGCATAGATAACATGTACTCAAGTATGCCAGGAGGAGCAAGTTAAAACAAAATTAAGAGATACGGGAGCAAGTCAATCTTTGATGGTGAGAGATGAAGAGACATGTAATTCAGGAATGGGCGGCATGGTGGCACAGTTGTTAGCACTGCTGCCTCACAGCGCCAGAGACCCGGGTTCAATTCCCGACTCAGGCGACTGACTGTGTGGAGTTTGCACGTTCTCCCCGTGTCTGCGTGGGTTTCCTCCGGTTTCCTCCCACAGTCCAAAGATATGCAGGTCAGGTGAATTGGCCATGCTAAATTGCCCGTAGTGTTAGGTAAGGGGTAAATGTAGGGGTATGGGTGGGTTGCGCTTCGGCAGGGCAGTGTGGACTTGTTGGGCCGAAGGGCCTGTTTCCACATTGTAAGTAATCTAATCTACTGAGAGAAAATGGAATAATACATGGAATTCGTGGTGAGAAGAAGTTCTATGATATAAAGTGAAATTGGAGAATCTGGTGAAAAGTGGTGAAGTGGTGGTAGGAGTACTGGAAAATCCTCAGTTCCAGAAAAACAGTTAATCTTTGCTAATGATATAGCTGGACCAAGTGATGCCTACTGTGATTGAAAAGCCAGTAGAAATTCAGAAAACGTAAGTACTTCAGAATGTATATCCTGGGATTCTTCCTGACTGTGTAGTAAAAAGGTGATAAAGCCATAAGTTGAAACAGGAGGAGAAATCAAGGAGCAAAAATAAGCAAGTTGAAGTTCAATTATGAGAAACTTTATTTGGTCACATAATTGGGCAAAAATAAGAACAGGTGGAGAACAAAGTCGATATTTTTAGTCCAGAGACGTTCACTGAACATAACAGAACAATTTTTATTTTTATTCATTCATGGGATGTCGGCATTACTGGCTGGCCAACATTTATTACCCGTCCCTAGGTGCCTTTGAACCAAATGATTTGCTAGGCCATTTCACATGGCAGTTGAGAGTCAACCACATTGCTGTGGGTCTGAAGTCACATGTAGGCCAGATTAAGTGAGGATGGCAGATTTCCCTCCCTGAAGGACTTTAGTGCAGCAGATGGGTTTTCCAACAATCGGAAATGATTTCATGCTCATCAGTAGATTCTTAATTCCAAATTATTCTTGAATTCAAATTCCACCATCTACCAGGGTGAGATGTGTACCCGGGTCCCCAGATAAAAAACTAAAGCAGTTGTATCAAAACGCATACACAGAAGAATTTTAGCTTGTCCCAGAATATTACTTGATGAGGAAATGGAGACCATCACATACGGGCAGAAGTTCATCACAACTGGTGTTTTATAGAAAGGAGATGTTGCGGATGGCATATGAATTATCAGTAGAAGGTCATTTGGGAGTAAGGGTCTTAATTGATTGTGCAAGATCCCAACCTAAAATGTGTGACTCCAGACCCACAGCAATGTGACCCACTCTCAACTGCCCTCTGAAATGGCCTAGCATTTCTCCTGTCTCAAGCTGTGGCTTTGTTCAAGACCCACATCACTCTCTGGGTGAAAAAGATTTTGGTTCACATTTAAATCTCTGGCCCATTAACATAAATTTATATCCCCAGTTATTGATGCCTGCAGTAAGGGGAAAAGTTCTTATCAGTCTATCCAATCGATGTTCCTCAGAATTTGATATATCTCAATCATGTCCACTCTCAAGCTCCTCTGTTTCAAGGAAAACAACTCTAATCTGTCCAATCTCTCTTCATAATTAAAACTCCCAAGCCCAGACAACATCCCGGCAAATGTCCTCTGTATTCTCCCCAGTGGAATGACATCCATTCTATAATGAGGATTCCAGAACTTCACACAATACTATAGATGCGGCCTAACCAATGTTTTATATAATTCCAGCAAAACCTACTCTTAAAACTGTATACCTTGGCTAATAAAGGCAAGTATCCCTTCTTTATGTACCTGTCCCACTATCTTAAGGGACTGGTGGACATTCACATCAAGGTCCCTCTCATCTTCAGTCCCTCCCAGGATATTACTTTTCATCATGTATTCCATTGCATTGCTTGTTCTGTCCAAGTGCATCACCTCATATCTGTAGAGTTTGCTCATCTCCCACATGAGAGCACGTAACAGGTCAGACAGCCAGAAACACAACAAAGCAAGCATTCTTAGAGTGCAAATGAAGATTTATTTACAAAAGTACAAGCATATTGACAATTATGTGTCCAGCGGTACCATTTATGTGCCTTCAGTAGTGTTAAAGTACCTATTTGGGACAGCTCAGGGAATCCCTGATGGACTTGACCAGTAAGCCTCTCTTGGTTCATCCCAGAGATCATATTCTGTGGTAGTTTGGAATATAAAACTCTTACAGACAGTTTAGTTTAAATGATTACCTTTATTTACCAATAGCATCAATGTAACACTATAAAATAGAAACCTACAAGCCCGGCTTGAGCTAAGGTTCTAAAACAAGCTGTCTTTAGACAGGATTTGGTATTAAAATTACAAAAACACCACATGTTCTTAATCAGATAAGCAGCAATAAATGGCAAAACTTTGCAGAGGAAGAGAAACTCATTGACAGTTCTGAGTACACTTGACTAATTAAGCTACAGGCACATCAAAGTGGGAAATCTTGATCAAGCCAGGCTTCCAATGGCCGACTGCTTTGGCTACATAACCTTCCTTTTCAACAGGACATCATTACGAGGGACTAGTCTAAACTATGTGGAAAAGGTCATGAGGTAACCTCGCTCATCTAACATGGCCAGTATCACTGTCCTACAAAATGGTTTTTTCTTTTAAAATCATCTTAGATTCCCAGAATGCAAACTAAATTCATAACTTTCCCGGATCTCAAGCTCCAGGGAACAACGCACAAACATTCAATCCATGACAAGCCAGTGTTCACTCAAATCAGACCACAAAGAGTTAATCTTTCCACTCTCTCGCACAGTGTCCCTTGAACCCTTCAGTCAGTGAATGTAATTTACTGAAGAATGTTTTCTCTCTCTCACTCACACATGAACATCTTCCAACGTCCTTACTTTGTCAGTTTCAGCCTTTGTGTTTTCCTAGCCTCTAAGGGTAATAAGACATTCACATTCCAGAAAAGTCAAGATGAGGGAGATGAGCTTCATAATTCAAATCTGCTCAAAGTGGTACACATGAAAATGTATCAGGATTATTCCAATACGTGCATATTCCACTCAGCTTATTAAATTACAAGTTATTTTCCTATTGAGTATGAGTTTCGTGAAGAGTCTTTGATATAACCAGAATTTTTAGTTATCCGACGCCCTACTGTGAAATATGTGCAATCTTCCACCCCCGGCGTGAGAAGGAAGTACTGCCACACATTTGACAAGTGAACAAATGATTATTTACACCAATCAACTGACATTAAGAACAGACGTCCCCAATTCTTCTGAACAAATGCACCCCCCCCCCCCCCCCCGTCAAGTGCTTTCCCGCATCTCCTGTAGCAAACGTGTCATACATAAGGCTACAAACTTTCTCAGTAGGCATGGTAACCCTACATTTGCTGGTCAGCTGCAATGTGAAAGAAACAATTGTAGCTTGCCCTATTGAAAGCTCAATTAGTTGGATAGTGACGTAATTGTTCAAAGGTCACTGGGCCAACTTAGTTGATTTCTGTGTTTTCTAAAGGAATGTGTATTTAAATAAAGTGTTGTAACTCAGCAGGAGATGTTGTGAACTAGTGACTGAGTATGCCTAAGTCAGTTCTGTTAAAACCAGGACACCAGATGGAATCACTGAAACATTTGTCAGTCAGTAAAACGAAGTGCAGTTGGCCACAGGGTAATGGTACATAAACATCATATGTTAACGGGACAAAAGCAAAAGCTGATAGCAAAAGAAAATAGCCTATATGAGTATCCATAAGCAGGTTGCTCTGGGGCTAAAGTTCATTAAAATTGAGAAATAAGTCTCCTTCTAGATAAAACAAGCACATGTCCTAATGGGTAAAAGGCCAACCAATCATGGTAGACATGACACATTTGTGATATTTGCCAATGGTCAACTGATCAATCATTGAAGACTGGACAGTATCTAAAATTGATTATGTTGGCTACATACATGGAAACGAGTCGAAGAAAGTCTGCCTCAGAGCGATAGCTAGCAAGTGGAGGTTGAGACAGAGAAAGCTGATTACCTATTTCGGACTGATCCTCGTCAAATACACATAAATCAGGCTGCTTGTAATTGTAAACACTCTGCAGAAAGCTTATGATGTATTGCTATTGGTGGAATATTTTGCAGTGCACCCTGGTTCAATAAAGGGAACCAGTGCACCAGGGTGCACTGGTTCCCTTTATTGGGACTGCTTTGGGTTATTGCTTTCCAGACTAAACCCAACAGACAAGGGAAAGTAGGAATAAAAGCTTACAAGCAATTTCTTCTTACTGTTGCTCTTCCTATGTCTCAAAGCATTCCCGATTTCTATTGCTGAGGTGGAGGCAGCCTGCTCTCTAGATAGCCCTGCTGACAGGGAAGGCTTGGGCGATCGTCTCTGGGACTGCTTGAGTCCAGAGGGCCCAGGTCTGTTGACAGAGACCTGCTAAGATGCAGGATTGTCCTCCTCAGGTAGTACTTGTTTAGACTTTGGCTGAGGGAAGGATGTGCCTATGTTGTTGAGTAAGTTTCTGAGAGCCCTGTGTGTGGTTTCTCTTGGCAATGGCCAGCTACTGGCACCATCCTATTTCCCTGAGAACAAGGGACACCTGGAATGAGGTTGAGGTCTCCCATCCCCTTTTGCCTTACCACTGATGCTGAACACCTATGGCTAGAGCTACAGAGTGCAAATCCATGTACATATCCAGCAGACTAGGAGAAAGTGAGGCCTGCAGATGCTGGAGATCAGAGTCGAAAAGTGTGGCACTGGTAAAGCACAGTAGGTCAGGCAGCATCCAAGGAGCAGGAGAATCGATGTTTCAGGTATAAGCCTTTCCTCAGCTCTAATGAAGGGCTTATGCCTGAAGTGTTCATTCTCCTGCTCCTCGGATGCTGCTTGTCCTACTGTGTTTTTCCAGTGCCACACTTTTCGACATATCCAGCAGACACTGAGTATCCTGAATCTGGATCTCCAAGGCAGTTACCAACCTGTCCATGGAGATGGCCAGAGGCATGCATGCCAGGTTCAGCACAGAAGTGGCAACCTTGGTAAACTTTGCTATCCTTCAACCCAGGTTGTTACGTGCCTCTAACGTACCTTCCTGTCTATCTGCAGCGAGAGTTTATGCATTTTGATAAAATCATTAATAGCTAAAGTCATGGGATTTTCTTCTGCTGTGGCTGAGTGCCAGTTCTCCAATAGTCTCTGAGTGTCAAAGACATGAGGCATTTCTTTCTCAACCAGCTGCAAATGTATCAGTGATTCTGCTCTTAAGTCTAATCTAGATAGAGTACATAATTTCAAATGTTTCAAGCCAGAAACTTCCCCTCACTCCACCATTAAAACAAAGGTCATGGCCCAGAAAGGCAAATTATCTTCCCACTTTGAGGGCAGTGACTTAGAAGTGCTGATGGGTGGGTGGGTGGTAGAGTGGAGGGCAGGTCTTTTTCAGCAGACCACTGAAAGAGGCCATGCCACCATACAGTCCCAGCCTGGACATATACAGTGGATCACGTCACTCCTGCATCCCAGCTTAAAAAGAATGCACAGCAGTGTTGCCTGAAGATTGATGGATTTTCTGTTCAATGCAAGATATGGACTATTATCATCTTCATGCTATCTCACAATCACAGTGCCACAACACATTCTAATTCTACCATTGCACATGCATGTCACCAAGGCTCATGACTACAACTATTACACGCATTATGGCCACAGCATGGCTCGCAATCATTTCATCCACCCTAACTATTAACCATTTCTGCTGTCTGTGCTTCCTACTCACTGACATGGGGATCACTCCAACACCTCTGCTGCTCTTGTATCACCACTAACTGCTATTCCAGCCAGGTTCATCATCCTGAATCCGCCCTTTGTCTTACTATAGAGCCATCAGGCTCCTCAGTCTTAATACGAGAAAATCTTTAGAATTGCTCACAAGGGGATGGGGAGTGTTCCTTGGACATTAACATTAGCAGCACTTAGCAAAGCTCCAATAGAAAGACTGCAGCACCAGAGATACTCAGATCCACCTATACCTCTGAGGAGGACGGCACTAAATCCTCAGAGGATGCACCAGCAAGGCTTTTACCTGCAACCTCCACCAACTCAGAGATTTCACCCTTCTAAGTACTCTACCTAGATTAGACGTGGAGCACAATCACAGACACATGCTTGCAGCTGGTTGAGGAAGAAATGCCTCATGTCTTTGACACTCAAAGGACTATTAGAGAACTGACAGTCACTCAGCCCAAGTCAGAAGATGGTCCCATTATTTCAGCCATTAATTATTTTATCAAAATGTACAAACTTCATCTGCAGAAGAACAGGTGGATTTGTCAGAGGCACATGGTAACTTCAATTGAAGGATGGCAAGTCCACCAAGGCTACCACTACTGTGCTGAACCTGACATGCATGGCTCTGGCTATCTCCATGGATAGGTTGGTAACTGGTCTAGGATACTCAGTTTCTGCTGGATATGTGACAGATCTGCACTCCATTGTTCTAGCCACAGGTGCTCAGCAATGATGGCAAGGTAAAAGAGGACAGTGGACCTCGACCTCATTGCAGGTGCCCCTTACTCTCATGGAAATAGGGTGCCAGCAGACAGTCATAGTAAGGAGGAACAACACATAGGACCCCCACCAGATAGGCACCTCATTCCTCCAACCTATGAGGCCAAAGCCTAAAGACACTCCAACCTAAGGAGGACAATCCTGCATCTGACCAGGACCTTGTCCAACAGACTTGAACCCGCAACACCCAAGCAGCCCCAGGGACAACCACCTAATCCTTCCCTGTCAGCAGGGCTACCTAAAAAACACTTCCTCCGCCACAGCTGTGGAAGTCGAGAATGCATTAGATGTAGTTGGGCAGAGGAAGAAAAAAGTGTGTGTGGGTTTTTATTCTACTTTCCCTTGCTTATTGGGTTTAATCTGTATATCAGTAGCCCATGGCAGTCCCAACAACAGTGTATACCCAATTGTTCTTTACTGAAGCAAGATACACTACAAACCCCTGTGGTAACAGCGATACATCATATGCTTTCTGCATTATGTCTTTAAACATCTTTACATTTGGCACCAACAGTGAAAACACCTCAAGGTCCAAGGAATTGCACGTAGTTCAAATTCTCCTACCATGTGGTTCAATGCAAAGGGTGTCAAAGAGCACATATGTAAAAGGAATAAGGTGAAGACCAGAAGATTGCGTAAGTAAAGTCATTCTGAGCCACCGCAAACCAAACATCATGAATGACATTCCACAAAATTTTTAACCGAAAATGGGAAAATTCAATTCTTAGATCCTCACAACTTCATAACAACATGTAATAGGCTAATCACTCTCACCTTTACTAAATATCAAAATAGCATGCACACTAGTCTGATCTACAGGAACCAGACAGAATAAAAAGAAAACTTTGCAAGATTATAGGTCAAGTATTAGCAATTTTCTCACTCTTTTTCTAAAAAAACAATAAAAATTCATTGTTCCTGCGGACTGCTTACTCTTTAGTGCCATTATTTGCTTCATTATTATTATGTTGTTGGTGTTAATTTTGAGTCCCTTAGTATTTAGTATTATTTCCTCTAAATTAGCTCTTGGATAACAAGAAATATCCTCTTCAAACCTGGCTTGTGACACTGATGAGAAATCTAATGAGTGAAGGTCAAGATCAGCATATTGCTCCTATATGTCATTAAGTAAGATAATATTCTTATCTAGGTGCAGAGATAAGTTAAGACTCATCCCTCAGCTTGGGTATCCAGAATGACTGTGATATGATGCAATCTGTGCAATATTGCATAACAGTGAGTTCAGGGGTGCAAGCAGAAGAAAGCAAGAGAGCATACATTGACACTGAATAAATCTAAGATTAACAAAATGGTGAAGTGGAAGATGTCAATGCAGCATTAGTTACATATTTCATTGTCCAGAATGCCAGGATATCTACTTATACAAGTTTAATTTATACCAATACCAGGCGAATGACAAAATTATGAGTATCACTTATTCAAAGCAATCTTGAAATTAGGCCTCTGATTGGTCCGTATCAATTCATACCTGCCTATTAATCATCAATCAACTGAAAAGACTGGCTGCCAGGCAGCAACCAATTAATGATAAAGTATGCAAACAATTCATTTTATGTGATTCTACTAAAAAACAGCAATTTCAACATCACATAACTGCGGATTGTTTAGTGAGATACAGGCTTAACTCTGATGTACTTATATAAGGTACAATTTGTCTGGTTAAGATGCAAAACAATCCTTTTCACTGTATCTTGGTGCATGTGACAATAATAAATCAAAACAAATCAAATCTTCCACTTCCTAATGTGCTTATGTGTTACATAAACATTTGGTAAGTTCAACAAATCCATAAGGTTACTAGGAGCACCTTTAAAAAAATAATGAAAGAGAAATTTTCAATTTAACATGTAAAGAATTCTGCTATTTAAATATATATTAGAAACTATGGACCATGAAAAATACTTTTCAAATACAGGTGCTTTCTTAAAATTAAGCAATTAGCTTGATATATTTTAATGTGTTTTTAAAAGCTATTAAAGAGACATAGATTGTCAAGTCTTTCTCAATATTTCTGATGTCAATTCAGAACCTGTAGTCAGATTCAATCACTGTTTCAATACTCCTAATTAGTGGACCTAATAATGACCTAATAATAACCATTTAGTTTTTAAATAAGAATTTTTGAACAAAGTAAGCTAATCTAAATAAATCTTCTCAAGCCACTTAATTCCATTTAACTAAGAACCAGATGCATGGACTCCCTGTATATTATGAGGTGATACCAGTGCTTAAACACAACAGGCTAAATGTTTCAACTCACCATTGCTCACAGTCAGGTAGACAATGAATTTATATGAGCTGCTTTTATCCAGATAAATGACAGAAGGCAAAGGATCATTGATATTGGCATCATAGTGCTTCCGGTAATCATATGCTTCC
The DNA here is from genome assembly GCF_004010195.1 of Chiloscyllium plagiosum. NCBI lineage: Eukaryota > Metazoa > Chordata > Chondrichthyes > Orectolobiformes > Hemiscylliidae > Chiloscyllium > Chiloscyllium plagiosum. Next base: position 12,559,392 of record NC_057750.1, on the reverse strand, counting down.
ACATAGAATCCACCTTTAGAAAGTTTGTTACTGGCCAGATAGAAGTAGTAATGCTGGAGTAGACATATAAACAAATAAAAATAACATCTCCATTAGGCGAAATTATTTTCTGTGGTTAGTGCTGGTGAAAGGTCACATACAGCACAACTGAAAGGGAGATGGCAGAAAAGTAGAAATGTTACTGAACCATTAATTCAGAGACCCAAGCTAATAAGCCAGGGACATGAGTTAAAATCTCACCACAATCATTGGTAAAATGTAAATTCAGTTAATAAATCTCAACTTGAAAGCTGGTCTTAGTGATGTTGACTGTGGTTTTCAACCTATCATCAATTATTATAAAAACCCATCTGGTTCATTAATGCCCTTTCCAGAAGGGAATCTGCCATCCCTGTCTGGCCTACATGTAACCCCAGGCTCATAGTGATGTGTATTACTCTTAATTAAACAATAAAACTGTATCACAGGCCATTCAGTTCAAGGGCAATTAGGGATGGGTATCTTCACATGAATTTAACTGAAATGTTCAGGCTTTGTCATTTTTGATCAGTCAACTATGAGTCAATGAGGATATATGATCGAATGCTTTGAGGACATTCATAAAGCATTTCTGCTGTCCTCCTGGGAGTCACCAGCCATGACCAAGTTCCAAGTCAAGCAGTTGCTTCGGGAATCTGGTATTAGGCATAAAACAACCTTTACTGCCCAGGTCTAACCAGGGTTTTATACAACTGTAACATTACTTGCATCCCTTTATATTCCAGGGCTCTTCAAATGAAAGCTTACATTCTATGATACTTTTTAATTATTTTTTACATTTGCCCACCAGTCATAGAGTCACAGAGATGTATAGCACTGAAACAGACCCTTTGGTCCAACTCATCCAGGCTGACCAGATATCCTAAATTAATCTTGTGTGAGCATGGATCCATACACCTCTTTGTTCCTCCTCAGCATCTCGTTTCTCACCATTTAAAAAAAAAATCACTGATTTATCTTTTTTAAAGCTAAGTTGACTTTTCTCACACTGAACTCCACCTGCCACAATGTTGCCTACTCACTTAACCAATAATATTCCATTACAGCTTTCCATTTCCACTTGCACTCCTTATTGTGCAAAAACATGGTGTCATCAGAAAACTGGACTATAAAGCTTTCTCTTCCTTCATGCAAGCCGTTGTCAAATGTAATGAAAAACAGAGGCTAATACAAAGTCCTAGAAAATACCACTTGTCATATTCTGCCAATTAGAATATGGACCCATTATCCATACTTGAGCCCTATCTTCTAACCACTTTTCAACCATTTCAAATGGTTGCTTCCAGCTCCATGCACATTCATTTTTGTCAACAGTGTTTCTGTTGCTCTGTTTTGAATTCATTCTAGAGTGTCAGATAAATAACATCATAAATAATCTCTTATCCACTACATCTGTAACCAATTAAACAAAAAAAGTTTATAAAGCATGATTTGTCTTCTAATCATATAGCTTTCTCTGCTCAGACGATGGGAACTGTTTATAAAGCTGCAATTAATCGACAGCATGGCCCACGTGTGATGCAAATTTGAGTATATTGCTATTAGTTAGGAATTTAGATTCTAAAGGAGTTATTTGTAAGGATTGAAGAGTTAACATAGGAGTGTTGCCGAAAGGTGTACTCAACCTTATCCTAGGTATTCTTCCCTTGTTTGACAGAACAAGATAGGGAGTCAACTCGGATTTTAATTCAACAAACCATTTTTTATTTTAACCCTTTAGGTACCAATACTCAATATAAAACCTACATTCATTGCAACATTTACTTCTTACTTCAGCTAACTTAATTTCAATTTTAACTCATTTCATTTAACTTCATTTTACATTATTGTAATTTAATTCACATTTGACCCGAATTCTAACTTTAACTTTATAAGCTTGGTTTGAAACAAATACTACTGTGGACGGCACAGTGGCTCAGTGGTTAGCACTGCTGCCTCACAGTGCCAGAAACCCAGGTTCCATTCCCGCCTCGGGCAACTGTCTGTGTGGAGTTTGCACATTCTCCCCGTGTCTGCGTGGGTTTCCTCCGGGTGCTCCGATTTCCTCCCACAGTCCAAAAATGTGCAGGTTAGATGAATTGGCCATGCTAAATTGCCAGTAGTGTTAGGTGAAGGGGTAAATGTAGGGGAATGGGTCTGGGTGGATTACTCTTTGGAGGGTCGGTGTGGACTTGTTGGGCCGAAGGGCCTGTTTACACACTGTAAGTAATCTAATCTACCCCAATTTGAGTGAGGTGGCCAACTTTGCTTTCAGTTTAGATCTTGCCTCGTGGTTCTTTGTATTGCTGAAGATCACTTCAGGTCTTGAAGACTCAACCCTGTAAAAAATCTGTTGTTCTGCTAACTTTTATCACAATGTGATTATCCCTCGAGAAACCTCTCTGGCACTCAGCTGATTACACTGTTTGATTCCAGACAATGGATTTTATTGATAAACAACTCCCAAATGTTATGCAATCATAAGCAGCCACATTCCATTCTCCATGTAAGGTAATATAGTTCCAGCATGTCTAACAGACAACCTGATGAAGGAACAGCGTTCCTTTCAAATAAACCTGCTGGACTATAACCTGGTGTTGTGTGATTTTTAGCAGATAACCATACGGCCTCCCTGATTTGGTTAGCATGGGAAACTGCAGGTCACAGCTTACAGGACAGGTCATAACACACCTTGACTGAAGTTTTAATTGAGGTCAGAGTTTAAAGTAGCTTGAACATAGTTCCCAGCATGCTTGATTTTAGCTGTTAACCAGTCTCGTACCCATTTCTCCTGCTGGCCATCTGACCAAAAGAATCATACTTAACTGAAATTGAGTAACTGTAAAGGGTATTGATGGAAAAAGGGGTGAACCTTTCTTTTTTTGTTTTTGATGTTAAGATCGTTCTAAGTTATCATATATATAAAGTTTTTAATTCTATTGCATAATAACTTGTGTCCTTTTGTTAAAAGAACATTGGCAACCTCATGTGAATGTCTTTATAGAAGAAAACTTACTGTTTGCATCCTTTGACAGACTGCCCTTAAACATTGGCCAGCCAAAACTTTGTTCCAAAACTGCCTCTACATTTCAGAAATATTTTTCAACAGTCATAATTTCATCATACCTGGGCTTTCCGTGAATTTTTCCACCATCTCCATGTTGGATCATGAACTGGATCTGCATATGGCTAAAAGAAAAAAAAGTGAGCTGAAACTTGATCAACCAAATCATAATCTGTCAACTCTTTTATTTATTCTTTAGTTATTTATTGTGTAACATAAATCAGTTTGTCTCTGAAATCGTAAGGGGGTTCTACTAGTCTCTTGCCAAAGCTTGACGGTAGAATAGTGAAATCCCAATGAGGTCAGACAATATATAAATGTTCATTTTGACACAGCCTTGTACAGATGTATTGGGAGGCTGAGCAGAATTTTTGTTTTCTAGTCTAAGGCAAGTTCAGTGATTGCTCAATAAAATAACACAAGAAGTAGGAACAAGAGAAGACAACGTAGCCCATCAATTTAATATAATCATGGTTGGTCCTGGGTTTCAATTCCACTTTCCCAGCTGTTCTTTCTAATTTCTCAATTCCCTGAGAGTGAGTTTTGAGAAGAGTTTTGATGAGGGTCACAACGCATTGCAGCAGAAAGCTGTGGAGGCTAAGTCATTTAGTGTATTTAAGATAGAGATAGATAGGTTCTTGATTAGTAAGGGTGTAAAGAATTATGAAGTGAAGGCAGGAACATGGCGCTGCGAAATAAATCAGTCATAATCAAATGGCAGAGCAGACTCAATGATCGAATGGTCTAATTCTGCTCCTACATCTTATGGTCAAAACCTGCTTGATATCAGCCTTAGATAGATTCAATGATTCTATATGCACAACTCAATATGGTAGTGAATTCCAAAGATTCACCACCCTTTGAGTAAGGAATTTCTTTTCATTTCAGTTCTGTACAAGTTGCCACTTAATCTGAAACTGTGACCTCTTGTTCTAGATTTTCCAGCAACAGGAAATAATTGGAATTTTCCACTACCTTGAGCAGTGCAGATAATGGTGAGAAAAATGGGAAAATATGGCAAGAATAAAAACATCAGATTCCTGACTTGAGACAAGCATTGTTATTTTCCCCTCAGGGTTTAAACAGCAAGTTCTAAATCTTACTAATGCTCAGTGACTACTTTATTCCATGCATTTGCATCTCATTATTAGGCAATCTCACCTCAATTCCTTATAGTTCTCAATTATCCTCTTCCGCCTTGAGAAACCAAATAGTGTCAAATCTGATGACAAAACAGAACAGCTACTGATGCCATGGCTCACTGCTTGCTTTTCTGGGTTTTCATCCACCACTAACATTTCCCTACAAGCACGGACTCCATCCTTACTCCATCAGACTCACCACATTATTGTGGCTGCTTTCAGATCAACTCACAGCACTTCAGCTTTTCAGGTCTTCATTTTGGATCTCAGGGACACTTATGTTTTGCATGTTTCTGCCGAGTCGCTTTGGCCACAGGAACAAACACACATCTAAAATAGGATAAATCTTATGTCTCTTAGCTTACTTTCTTAGCACTCACTCTCTTTGTGCAGACTAGGAGGCTTCCAAGCCTCAGACTGGAATTCACTTTTAGGATAGGCTCTTTAATCCTAATTTAAAGGCTGCAAGTCTCTGTCTCTTGCATGGTCTTTCAGCATAAAGGGAGAAGCAGACAACTTGTCAATGTCCAGAGCACTGAACAGTAAAAGGGATGGACATGTTGCTTTATGGCTTTATGCAACATCAATGCAGTAACCCACAGTGTGTGCCAGCATCTTACGGTATATCTGAAGGTCATAAGGGGTCTAATCTTTAGAGGAGTGACTGGTTAGCTTTGGGGTTGCCACCACAGGAGATACAGTCAGTTAATGGACTAATTGAATTTCAGTCCAGAGGTTTGGCCACATTTGGTCGAGTGCATTGTCCTACCAGACTCAGTAACCTTGTGGTCTGGGGATTCGAACACAGTCAGTCCTGCAAGATGAGTGCAATAAATCCAGAAATCATGGGTACTTCAATCAGGCTGCTGTGGAAACAAACCACCTGGAAGTTGCACTGTGCTAAGCTATGCTATCATGTCAGCTCAGTCCAAGGGATGGATCATATTCAGAATTACAAACATAGAGTAGACTAGGGTGGCACGATGAAATCAGTGGTTAGCACGGCTGCCTCATTGTGCTAGGGACCCAGGTTTGATTCTAGTAACTTCTTTGTGGAGTTTGCATGTACTTCCCATGTCTGTGTGGAGCTTGCGTGTTCTGCCTGTGTCTGCGTGGGTTTCCTCTGGGTGCTCTGGTTTCCTCCCACAAGCCAAAGATGTGCTGGTTCGGTGAATTAGAAATGCTAAATTGCCTGCAGTGTCTAGGAATATGTATGCTAGATGGATTGCCCGTGGTTACAGTGTTAGGGTAGGGGTGAGGATTTGGGAGGGATGCTGTTCAGAGGGTTGGTGTGGACTCGATGGGTCGAATGGCCTGCTTCTACACTGTAGGGATTCTGTGATTCTTATCATGAGGCAATCTTTACAGTCTCAGGGAAAGTAGGAAGCTCAAGTCTGGGATTGGGGTTCACTAGACTGAGTTGCTGATGGATCAATTCAAGATTTCTTACAGTGCAGTTCTGTATTGTCATTTATTTGCTAATGAAGCTGGATTTCATTGAAACTTTTTTTGTAATAATTAACAATAAAAATATGGCCTCACAAAATCATGTTACATTAGATTAGATTAGATTAGATTAGATTAGATTACTTGCAGTGTGGAAACAGGCCCTTTGGCCCAACAAGTCCAGACCGACCCGCCGAAGCGCAACCCACCCATACCCCTACATTTACCCCTTTAACCTAACACTACGGGCAATTTAGCATGGCCAATTCACCTGACCCGCACATCTTTGTGACTGTGGGAGGAAACCGGAGCACCCAGAGGAAACCCACGCAGACACAGGGAGAATGTGCAAACTCCACAGTCAGTCGCCTGAGTCGGGAATTGAACCCGGGTCTCTGGCGCTGTGAGGCAGCAGTGCTAACCACTGTGCCACCGTGCCACCCACATGATTATAAACTTCCATTCTTTACATCAATTGACGCCATCATGTCAGATACACAATGCTATGCAGACTCAAACTTAAAAGTATCACAAGGTTTGTGAAGGTTTGTAGCTCAGGTTGAGGTTTAGGGTGTAGGTTTGTTCACTGAGCTGTAGATTTGATATCCAGACGTTTCATTACCTCGCTAGGTAACATCATCAGTGAAGCAAAGCTGTTGTCTCCTGCTTTCTATTTAAGAAAACCAACAAACACTGACCAAATACTCAACTATACCAGCAACCATCCCAGCACACACAAACGAAGCTGTATCAGAACACTATTCCAACGAGCCACCACACACTGCAGCACAGACGAGCTATGCAAAACAGAGGAGAACCACCTATACGACGTATTCAAGAAGAACGGATACTCAAAAAACAGTGTGCAGATTCCTCAAGAACAAACCACGACAAGCAGACCAAACACAGCCAGAAACCCTAACCACCTTACCATACATCAAAGAAGTTTCAGAAATGACAGCCAGACTACTGAGACCCCTCGGAATCCTGGTAGCACACAAACCCACCAACACTCTCAAACAAAAACTAACAAACTTAAAAGACCCAGTACAACCCATGGACAAAACCAACGTCATCTACAAAATTCCATGCAAGGACTTCCACAAACACTACATAGGACAAACAGGAAGAAAGTTAGCCACATTAGGATACATTAACACCAGCCAGCCACAAAAAGACATGACCCTCTCTCCCTCATTGCCCTGCACACGGATGAAAAAAAACACCATTTCGACTGGGACAACACATCTATCCTGGGACAGGCTAGGCAAAGACATGCCAGAGAATTCCTAGAGGCCTGGTACTTCAACCACAATGCTATAAACAAACACATAGATCTGGATACCATCTATCAACCCCTCAGAAAACGAACAGGAAATGACATCACCACAAACCCCAGGAACCCCATCCAGGAGAAAGATATAAATAGAAAGCAGGAGACGACAGCTTCGCTTCACTTGGAGGTCACCACTGATGATGTTACCTAGCGAGGTAATGAAACGTCTGGATATCAAACCTACAGTTCAGTGAGCAAACCTACACCCTAAACCCCTTAAAAGTATCACCTGGCTTTGCCATTTCTGCATCACTTCTCGTAGTTGGTACTAGAAGACAATAATTTGGAGCCACTACATTTGCACACTGAACTGTAATTATTCAGGACACAGTCTATGATGTTCTACCAAGTTGCTTTTACAGTGGATATTTGCTTTAATTTCAATTCCTAATGTACCATCAGCACTTTGGATCTGCAATGTACAACTGATACGGTTATATTGCTCAGAACTCCATATTGAGGCATGACATTGGCTTTCTTGTGAAGCCTCGTCAGGGCATCAGATGATGCTTCATTGGGACTAATGTGAGTGATCAGGAATACAGTTACTGATATAACATACAAATCTGAGGGAATAGATTAACTCAATTGGCTGGATGGTTAGTTTTCAAAACAGAATGATATCAACAGTGTGGGTTAAATTCCTGTGCCAATGGAGGTCACCATGAAGGCCCTGCCTTCTCAACATTATCCTTGTTTGAGGTATGGTGACTCACAGGTTAAATCACTGTTAATTGTCTCTGAAGATTCCAAGCTTGGCAGTAACAACTAAGGAAATGATTGCTGGCCCGTTCCAGAGATACTTGTATCATCAATAGCCACAAGTGAGGTGCCAGAGACTGGAGGTTGACTAACATGGTGACACTATTTAAGAAAGATGGTAAGGAGCAGTAAAGCACCTGGGCCAGATGTATTCCAAACTGAGTTCTATAAGGAGTTTATAGATGACCTGGCTGGACCGCTTATTCAGTCAGGGTATTCTCCCATCCTCTTTGAGAGAAGCAAAAATCTGTCTCATTCTCAAGAAAGGGAAAACCCCAGAAGACTGTACTTTGTACAGGCCTATATCCTTATTGAATGTGGATTTTAAAATCCTGTCGAAAATGCTGGCATTAAGACTGGAGAGAGAATTGCCATTTATCATAAAAGAGGACCAGACGAAGTTTATTAAGGCTCGTAGGTCTACTAATAATATTAGAAGAGTACTAAACATGGTGCAAGCATGCCAGCAAAGAGCAATACGAGGCTTGGTCATTTCCCTAGATGCAGAGAAAGCATTTGATTGGGTGGAATGGCCGTACCTTTTTTTATATCATAGAATGGTTTGGCGTTGGAAAGGTATTTACCAAATGGGTTGCAGTACTAAATCGTGACCTGAAAGCAGCGGTACATACTACTGGTATAAGATCAGATAGTTTTAGTATTGGCAGAGGTTGTTGCCAAGGGTGCCTTCTTTCACCACTATCATTTATACTAGTGATTGAACCACTGGCAGAAGCCATTCGGATGGACCTCAGCATAATGGCCCCGGAGGTAGGATCAGGCAAGCATAAAATTACTCTTTATGCAGATGACATCCTTCTTTTCTTATTCTGGATCAGTGGTGCTGGAAGAGCACAGCAATTCAGGCAGCATCCGAGGACAGGCAAAATCGACGTTTCGGGCAAAAGCCCTTCATCAGGAATTGAATGGCTTTTGCCCGAAACGTCGATTTTGCCTGTCCTCGGATGCTGCCTGAATTGCTGTGCTCTTCCAGCACCACTGATCCAGAATCTGGTTTCCAGCATCTGCAGTCATTGTTTTTACATCCTTCTTTTCTTAACTGATCCATTGACATCTGTGTCCCGCTTAATACAAGTGGCTAAATTATTTGGTGTGTTTTCAGGGTACAAAATTAATTTCATGAAATCAGAAGCCATGCTGTGGGACATCTTACCAGCATATCCAACGTTTCGGTGGTCATAGGGAGGTTTTCTGTACTAGGTATCTTTACTACCCTGGCTTTCGATCAGCTATATAAAGCTAATTATGTGCAGTTATTAGAGAAAATAAGGCAGGAACTTCGGTGCTGGGAAGATCTTCTGATATCCTGGTTGAGAAGAATAGCTCTGGTCAAGATTAATGTTCTCCCTCGCCTATTATACCACATGAGAATGCTTCCTTTGATATTGCCGAGGCAAGCGCTGCGTAGACTTTACGCCTGGCTTGGATCCTTTATTTGGCAACATAGACAGCCCCTTATCAAATTAGATCAACTGCAGCTCTGACAAGAAAGGTGGTTGGAGGGGGTGGGGGGGTGTCTAGATTTCCTGGACTTTAGGAAGTACCAACTGAGCTCCTTGCTATCATATATGGCTGACTGGGTCTCTTGTGATCCACAATCAATTTGATTGGACATCGAGGCTTCCCGGGCAAAATGCCCCCTCATCAACCTGTTGTTTATGGACAAGATGAGAACTGTCATGGATCATTGTAAAAGGCGATTGTCCTAAACACAGTCAAAACTTGGAGAATGATGCGACAGTGTGAGGGTAATTTACAAAAAACCTTCCCCTCACTCTTATATTGGGTATGTTGGGATTTCAGCCAGGCTTGATAGATGCTGGTTTTAAACCTTGGGATTCCAGAGGAGTCTCCTGCTTGGGAGACCTATTTGATGGGGTGGTCATGATATCCTTCGAACAGTTACGTCAGAGGTTCGGGCTACCTAGCAAGGTCCTCTTCCGATTTTTTCAAGTACGAGAGTTTTTACAAAAAAAGACATTGATGGCCAATCCTTATAAATTGGATAAGGAGAGGAAAGTACTTCGGTCAGTGGGTGCCCCCTCGGTCAGTACTCTCTATCACTTGCTAGGTAATAATGTGTCGAAGGACATGGAACGACTATATAAAACCTGGACTCAAGAATTAAGGGTGGAAATCTCCTCAGATATGTGGAAGGACATCTGGGAAAATGCTAGGAAGATCTCAATTTGTAATAGGACTCAAGCTATTCAATTGAATATACTTCATAGGGCCCACATGGCGCCAGAATGGTTTGCAAAGTTTAAGATAGGGCACATTGGAGACACACCTAAGTGCTAAATAAAAGTTGGTACTCTCACTCATTGTTTGTGGACATGCCACAAGATCCACAGCTACTGGGACAACGTAGCAAATGCCTTGGCAAAGATCTTGGGAATTGAGATTGGGTTGGATCCGGTGTCTCTCCTTTTGGGGTTTCCAAATTTTCCCTCTCTAGATGTTCATGGGAAGAAACTGTTTACTATCCTCTCTTTTTTGTGCAAGGAAAAACATTTTAGCGAGCTGGATATCGCTAAGTCCCCCAGGACTCTCGAACTGGCATAGGATAGTTATGGAACATTTTCCCTGGACTTCCTTATGAATACGGTGCACCAGAAAACAGAATTGTTTTATAGAACATGACAGCACTATTGAGTTTTCTTGATTTAGGTGTATCGGCCATATTATCTAGGGCCTTTGTCTGGCTGCGAGGATGATGTCTGTCAATTTGGGGACCCCTGGGAGGAAGAATCCCCCATATAAATATGGGTCTACTCACTATTGTTCCCACTAATGGGGAGCTGCAATGAGAGTGCATTGAGTGTTGTAACTTTATTGAATGTAAATTAAGCTATCTTGTTTTGACTTAGCATAATTCAATTTTGAATGTTTGCTTATTTATTTATCTATTCTTTTCTGTTAGTTATTTACCGTACTATAGTTTCTCTTTTATTATATATATATATATATAGAGAGAGAGAGAGAGAGAGAGAGAGAGCTTTTTTTTATATCCTCTTTTGTGTTTTGGTAGCTTGTAGAGTAAAAGAGTTTTCTTTATTTATATTGTTGTTGCTATTATATTGTAAAGTGGTTACACTATTTTGTACTAGTTTTGTAATTTTGTAAAAAAACATAAAAACATTTTTTTTTAATATAAATACTTACAAAAAAGAGAAAGATGGTAAGGAAAAGCCAGGGAACAATAGGTTGGTGAGCCTAACATCAGTGGTGGGCAGGTTGTTGGAGAGGATCCTGAGGGACTGGCAAGGGATTGTCTACATGGCTTTGAGCATGGGAATCATGTCTCACTAACTTGAACTGGTTTTTTGAAGAAGTAATGAAGAGGATCGATGCAGGTAGAATGGTGGAGGTGAACTATATGGACTTCAGCAGGATGTTCCACACGTTCCGCATGGTAGACTGGTTAATAAGGTGAAGTCACATGGAATTATAGGGAGAACTAGCCAATTGGGTACAGAACTGTCTCGAAGGTAGGAGACAGAGGATGGTGGTGGATTCTTTTTCAGACTGGAGGCCTGTACCAGTAGTGAGCCACTGGATTGGTACTGGGTCCACTGCTTTTTGTTATTTATATAAATTATTTGAATATGAGCATAGGAAGCATGGATTAATACATTTGCAGATGACACCAAAATTGGTGGTGTAGTGGACAGCAAAGAAGGTTACCTCAGAGTATAAAAGGACCTTGAATAGATGGACTGAGGACTAGCAGATGGAATTTAATTCAGATAAATGTGACTTGCTGCATTTTGGAAAGGCAAAAGAGGATAGGACTTTTAAGGTCCTTGCTGAACAAAGACATCTTGGAGTGCAGGCTCATAATTCCTTGAAAGTGGAGTCACATATAGTCACGATAGTGAAGAAGGCATTTGGTATGTTTACTTTTATTGGTCAGTGCATTGAGTAATGGAGTTGGGAGGTCATTTGCAGCTGTACAGGACACTGGTCAGGCTGCTTTTGAAATGTTGCATTCCATTCTGGCTCCCTGCTATATGAAGGATGTTGTGAAACCTGAGAGGATTCAGAAAAGATTTACGAGGATGTTGCCATGATTGGAGGGTTTGAGTATAGGCAGAGGTTGAATAGGCTGGGGCTACGTTCCCTGGAGCAACAGAGGCTTGGAGTGACGCGATAGAAGTTTATAAAATGATGAGGGTCATGGAGAGGGTGAATAACCAAGGTCTTTTCTCCAGGCATGGGGAGTTCAAAATTAAAGGGTATAGGTTTAAGGTGTGAGGGGAAAGATTTAAAAGGAACCAAAGGGACAACTTTTTCATTCAGAGCATGGTGCATGTATGGAATAAGCTGCCAGAGGAAGTGGTGGAGGCTGGTACAATTACAACACTTAAAAGGCACCTGGATGGGTAAGAGAATAGGGAGGTTTGAGAGGGATATGGGCCAAATGCAGGCAAATGATACGAGATTAATTTAGGACATCTGATCAGCAAGGACAAGTTGGACCAAAAGGTCTGTTTCCACACTGTACATCTCTATGGCTCTATTATATTGTAATTGATGTCTTGTTTGACACCTTGGTCAAATGCCATCCTCAAGGAATTCTTGAAACATAGGGTGTGTCTCACATGTGTGCCCAACAATCTGTAGGAAATGTCAGAATGGATAGTAAAGCTGAATTTGGACTTTCTTTCATTGCTATTTCTTGTTAGATATATGGTAAGCAGCCCCTGGTTAGTTCACTGTACATGTGGACTTAATTAATTCTGCACTCAGACTCAGAGATGTATGGCATGGAAACAGACCCTTCAGTCCAACTCGTCCATGCCAACCAGATATCCCAACCCAATCTAGTCTGACATGCCAGCACCCAGCCCATATCCCTCCAAGCCCTATTTGTATATCCATCCAATGTTTCTTAAATGTTGAAACTGTACCAGTCTCCACCACTTCCTCTAGCAGCTCATTTCACACACAGACACCCTATGCGTGAAAAAGTTGCCCCTCAGGTCTCTTTTATATCTTTCCCCTCTCACCCTAAACCCATACCCTCTAGTTCTGGACTCCCCCACCCCAGGGAAAAGACCTTGTCTATTTACCCTATTGACACTCTTCATGATTTTATAAATTACAAAGTCAACTCTCAGCCTCCGAAGTTTGAGACAAAACAGTCCCAGCTATTCAACCTCTCCCTATAGCTCAAATCCTCGAATCTTGGCAATATCCACGTAAACCTTTTCTGAACCCTTTCAAGATTCACAACATTCTTCTGACAGGAAGGAGACCAGAATTGCATGTAATATTCCAAAACTGGCCCAACCAACGTCCTGTACAGTCACAACATGACCTCCCAACTCCTATACTCAATACTCTGACCAATAAAGGAAAGCATACCAAATGCCTTCTTCACTATCCTATCTACCTGCAACTCTACTTTCAAGGAGCTATGAACCTGCATTTCAAGGTTTTTTTGTTTAGCAACATCACCGGTCTCGGAGTCAGAATCTGGATTTCACAACAAAGTTTATTGTACAAAGAAACTGGACCTTGGGAAGAGAGAGATGTTCGTCAGCAAGGTTGTCAGCTGTGAGCCTCCTCTCGGAGCACGTGTCATGATATTTTATACATTTTGTGGTACAATAGTTCAATTATCGAGTCTTTGTTTGTACACCATTGGTTTGTTTACAGAAAACATTACAAAATCATAGTCAGTTTCAGTGGTCGTGATCATTCTTCCTGAGAAGGAAGATTGTTTTCCATTACTGCAGATCAGAAGTATTAACACTTGTATACAAGCAGTGTCAGGTAGTTAACATTTCTTTTGAAAGTGGTTGCTGGACTCAGACACTTCAGCGGGCAGTAGACGTTACTGATGTATATTCTCTCCTCCACCCACCTTAAACTAATCATTTATGCTCTGTGTCTATTGTGCTGGTATTCTGTTAGGCTCAGGCAGTATATGTGTATGCTTTGCTGCATTTTTCCATGTAATGGCTCAGCTGTCATCTTGTGTGCTAAGTTACCAATTTATGGGTCAGCAGCCATTTTGTGTCTGTGTGCCCCTTGTCAGCATGCTCTGTGTGAATTCCCACTTCACTCCCCCCTTTGTGGTCAAGGAGTCAACTTCGGAGATCTCCCGCAGACCACCCAATTCACATACAGAGGTAGGCCTTTTCTAAGGTCTCCCATCCTGAGGGGTGTCAAGGAGTGCGAGTTTCGTTGGGAGCTCTTCTGTGGTAACACTTGCTCCTGGCATAGCCCACGTCAGTAGCACCTTACAGCAAAGCTTTAAACACCTGAGGCCTAGGCAGAATACCAGTATGAGTGAAATAAGGAGAACAAACCTATGTGCCAAACAGAGTCCCCAGGAATTGCCTATCAGCCATTCTAGACAGATATCTCCTCCTGTGGCTCCTTGTCTGAAGTCATCTAGCTGGTCCTGAATTTTGTTGATCATCTGTGTAATGTTATAAGATTTGTCAATGACATGGATTACACACTTGTCACCAATGATTGTACATACTCCCCCTTGCTGGGCTTACTGATAATGCACCGCATAACCCATCTGCTGTGCGTAAAATCTGAGTTCAGCCAATTCACCAGTAATTGCTTGTAGAGCCTTTGAGAGTGTGTTGCTGGAAAAGCACAGCAGGTCAGGCAGCATCCGAGGAGCAGGAAAATCGACATTTCGAATGATGAAGGGTTCTGGCCCAAAACATCAATTTTCCTGCTCCTCGGTTGCTGCCTGACCTGCTGTGCTTTTTCAACAACATACTCTCAACTCTGATCTCCAGCATCTGCAGACCTCACTGTCTCCCTGTTTCCGAAGAGTATCAATCCACACAAAATGTAGTTTCAGTTTTTATCACTGAGGACATCCCCCAAAGACAGAGATCCCAACAATCTGTACCCCAATGATGATCCCAGCATGGTGGGGATCTGCCAATTAGCGCAGCTTCCCCAGCTGATGGAGCAGGTCACTACCCTTCTCCGAACATGTCTCCTGTTGGGGCATGGTACAGTGAGGGGTCCTATCGTTCCTACTGCATATAGGTTCAGGAGGTTTGGTGTGTCAGTAGCATAAATTCAGTTCATAGAATATTGCTCCAAGAAAATGTCATGGAAGCTTTATACAAACTCACCTTTCACTTTATTAATGACAAATTGATTGGTCTAGTGTCCAATTTATATTAAGATTAAATTGTTCCGGGGATCCAAGATGGCGGCGACCCAGTAAGACTGAGTCTATAGTGCTCCTCCCAAGACTTGGGCACAGTGGGTCACCTACCCCCTACCAAGCTCACCAAATCATTTATAATAGTTTAGTAACTCAATTAGTTGTGTAATATTACATTTAAGCAACTTAATCCTAAGTTAAAATGACTAAAGGGAAAGGAGCCCGAGGCTCTCAGCAAGCAGGAACCCCTCCCCCACACTCTCCAGCTGCAGCAGAGGCGTCCACAGCCGCCCCGGGGGACTTACCAACAGTGACAAGTCTTGCAGAAATGCTTTCCAAGCTTGACTCGAAGATCGATGCCTTTATCGTCGAATCCAGAAATTGTTGGGAGTCGCTCTCGGCCGCGCTGCAGAAGCACGACCGTGAAATTCAAGAAATTCAATGCCGAGTCGGAGGGGCGGAGCTAAAGGCCGCAACCTCCGAGACAACCGCTCAATCGGCCGTGGATCAGGTCCGGACTCTCGAGCAGCGAGTCCGGACCTTGGAAAATCATATTGACGACCTCGATAATCGAGGTCGTCGAAAAAATATTCGTTTGCTGGGCCTTCCCAAAC
>NC_057750.1:12529630-12542408 GCF_004010195.1 Chiloscyllium plagiosum | reverse complement strand
TCTCAACATTGTATAGTGATCCTAAAGCAGTTGTGGTTACCAATGGATTAGGTTCGGATAGCTTCAGTGTGGGTTGGGGCTGGCGTCAGGGGTGTCCCCTCTCGCCATTGTTATTCACGCTAATAATTGAACTACTAGCAGAAGCTATACGAGCTGATCCTAGTATAGTGGCCCCAAGGATTGGTACAGGTAAACATAAAATTACCCTTTATGCAGATGATGTTCTTCTATTCCTCAGTAACCCTTTGATGTCCATACCTCGCTTAATCCAAGTTATTAATACATTTAGTGCATTCTCAGGCTATAAAATTAATTTTTCAAAATCGGAGGCTATGCCAATGGGTGGCCTTGCTGTGATACCCCGCTTAGCGGACGGTTCCCTTTTTCCCTTTCGCTGGTCCCTGGAGGGTTTCTTATATTTAGGCATTTTTATTACTCCAGTATTTGGTCAGTTGTATAAGGCTAATTTTGTGTATTTATTGGAAAGGATAAGGCAGGACCTCCAGCGATGGGGAGACCTGCCAATTTCCTGGTTGGGTAGAATAGCATTAATCAAAATGAATGTCCTGCCCCGTCTCGTATATCCTATGAGAATGCTTCCGGTGATGCTGCCGAGGACAGCTTTATGTAAATTATACGGCTGGCTGAGTTCCTTTATCTGGAATCATAGGTGGCCCCTCATTAAGCTGAAGAAGCTACAGCTTCCATAGGCAAGGGGTGGATTGGACTTCCCAGATTTTAGGAAATATCAGTTAAGTTCCCTATTAAGTTACATAGCTGATTGGGTCTTGTCTGATCCACAATCAATCTGGTTGGACATCGAGGCTTCTCAAGTAAAATACCCACTTATTAACCTTTTATTCTCAGACAAGAGGAAAATCATTACAGATCACTGTAAAAACCTTATAATACTGAATACAATCAAGGCTTGGAATATAATGCGGCAAAATGAGGGTAATTCACATAAAACATCCCCCTATGCACCGATAGTGGGAGCATGGGGATTCCAACCGGGGTTAACAGATGCCACTTTTAAACTCTGGAGATCCAGGGGTATCTCATGTCTCGGGGATTTATTTAAGGATGGGGTCCTGATGTCTTTCGGACAGCTGCGTCAGAAATTAGGATTACCGAATGGAGATCTCTTTTGATACTTCCAAATTCGAGATTTTATACAGAAGACTACGTTATTAGATAGTCTTTATAAATCAGATAGAGAATGTAGTGTCCTACGATCAGTGGGGGTATCTTCCGTCAGTAATATTTATCATTTGCTGCATGATGAAGTATCGGGAGATATGGATAATCTGCTTAAAACATGGGTTCAGGATCTGGGACTAGAAATCTCCACAGAAACGTGGAATGATATCTGGGAAAATGCTAGAAGAATTACTATTTGTAACAGAACCCAGGCTATCCAGCTGAAGATACTTCATAGGGCCCATATAGCACTGGTTCGATTGGCAAAATTTAAGGCAGGAGCATCTCCAATGTGTCCTAAATGCAAAATAGAGGTGGGCACTCTTGTACATTGCTTATGGACCTGTCATAAGATCCGTGGATATTGGACTAAAGTAGCAAGTACCCTGACAGAAATTTTAGGAACGGAAATAAAAGTGGACCCCGTATCTCTCCTTTTGGGCTTTTCGAACTTTCCCTCCCTGGACACGTACGGGAAGAGACTATTTTCTATTCTTTCTTTCTGTGCAAGGAAAAATATTTTGATGAACTGGGTGGCGGAGGGCCCCCTGGACTTTCAAATTGGCACAGATTAATTATGGAATGTATTCCCCTTGATTTCCTTACAAATATGGTGCACCGAAAGACCGAATTATTTTATAAAATATGGTAGCCCTTTTTGAATTACATAAATACAGATATTTCGGCTATCCTAACAAGGGCTTTTATTTAATTGAGACTACAGACCTGGCTGGTCCGCGGCCCCTCGGGGGAGGAATCCCGCACGAATACGGGTTTTATCATATCTGATGTTAACACATCCCGAGCATGTAAGAGACTTAAATATACACCCTGGTTAGTTGTAGGTTAGATTAGTAGATAGTTGAGTTTTGTCTGTTTGTTCTTTTTTGTTGTTTTCTTTCTTTTTTCTGTTTTTTTTTGTTGTTTTGTTTTTTTTTGTCAAATTTTGGCTATTGTATATTTGAGCTAATTGTATATCAATGTTTATATCTGAGAGTTTTGTTTATTTTTGTAAACTTGTAAAAATGTTAAATTTCTAATAAAAATATCTATAAAAAAAAAGATTAAATTGTTCCGAAACTGTTACATTGCCTTTGTTACAAGTCTAGTAATACCTTGTTTTATGTTTTTAAATTTCTAATAAAAATATCTATAAAAAAAAAGATTAAATTGTTCCGAAACTGTTACATTGCCTTTGTTACAAGTCTAGTAATACCTTGTTTTATGTTTGTCCAACAGGATAAATTCTGTTCGGAGGCCTATAAGTTAGTGTTTTCTGATCCTGGCTATTCCTAATCTTTAGTCATATTGATTTTGCTTCCTCATGCTTTGAGTTAACATCCTTCCTCACTAATGTCCTTATGCCATCCAGTTTTTAGGCTACCTGTCTTTTTGAAATATTGTATATTCTGAGATATTTATTTCCCAATTTTAGTTATCTTTAACCATCTCTATGATGGCAATTAGATCTAAACTATGCATCTATTTGTAACAAGAATTAATATATTTTCTTGCTAATGCACAATTCCTTCAGACAAAGTGATTTCAATTTATTTACTACAGTTCCTTGCATGGAACCATATATTCTGATGTATTCTTAGTTCCTTCCTGTCCCACTCATTTTATGTTTTACCCTCATCAGTATACTTTTTATTGCCCCAAGTTTTGTCTATCATTTCAAAATCTTCCTTCATCTGAATCCTTCATTTTTCCATAGTTATTCACCATGTGTGTGTGCTCTGTTCTTCCTGCCTCACTCTGGTTACTGTAACCCTGCCCTGAACTATTATCTTGTTATTTTCCTTTAACTTTAAAAATCTTCTCTTATATGAATCCTTCCGCATTACTTACTCTAAGGGCCTCATTACAACCTGAGCTTTACAAATCAGCAGGACACAAGGGGTTTTAGGATTATTCAGGTGAAGGTTGTCTCAATGGTACAGCTCCCTCTTTTCTAAGTGTTGGTTTCGGTGCCTCATGAATCGAAACTTATATCTCCCACACCAACATTGAGTCCTGCATTCAACTTGTACCTTATTCACCCTATGCCAATTTGCTTCTGGTTAAAGTAGCAACCCAAAGACTACCTTTGTGGTTCCTCTTTTTAATTCAGTCTCTAGCTGTTCATACCACCTTCAAGCAGAACCTTAGTTCACTTACTTCATTGGTATCCATGGACTGAATTTTACTTAAGATCATCTGTGTCAATTTTGGTGAGCTTCATATAGGATTTCCTCTGTGAGCTTTAGCAAGTTACCTCATATAGTTCTCATTATCTGTGTACAATGCCTCTATGGTGTTCCACTCATGCTATCATGCATTCAGCAGTGGCAAAGTACTCACCACTGCCAGGATTCTCAGCACAGCGCTCCCATATTTAAACCCTGACCATTTCCCATGTCAAATACTGCCATAAGTTGCCCTTCACAGTGTGCATAATGGGAGGCAAACAAAAAATAATTGCTTCTGAGGGCATGTAAGTCCTAGGTGACACTAAGTAACACAAATACAAGTTCATATTTATATATGTATTGTTTACATCATAACTGTCTGATTAACTGTCATTTTAATGACAAGAATCAAACTACACAGGTTAACCATACAATTTTAGATTCCTGTTTACTCTTTTCCTAATGCCCAACATAGCATAAAGTTTTATCATTGTTTCGTGTAGGAGCACAAAACTAGTGTTTCTTGGCAATACCAGAAAAATACAAAGAAACAACAAACAAATAAAGCTGCATTTGCTTCTGGGAATAAACAGCAATTGCTTACCTTTTCAGCAACAACAAATTTCCAGTCAATGAATGATCACTGCACCCAGCTCACACCAATTGGAACCCAAAGTCAATTAAGCCCTGTTTATCAATCTTATTGTGGCCAATCTTGTCCTGCTCCATAATGCTGAAGTTGATGTTTCTCCCGTCCTTATCTTCATCCTCGCAGACTGCTGATGCTTCCAGCTCTTCAGAGTCAAACTGCCCTCACTGCCTGCTCCAGTTGTGCAGAATACAGCTTATCAGAAACATATCCTCTGTCTGGCTTTTACTGTAAGGCTATTCAGCAATAAATGGAGGTTGGTACAGGTCCTGGCCTGCTGGTGCATCTCTTCCTCCTCAATTTCTCTCTACCTTCATAGCACTGCAGCTATGAGAAACAATGCTGTTTCCTGCTGTTATTGGAAATATTGGTCATGGTTCCAATGAACCTGTATGGAAAATATCAGGAACAGAACAGGTTCTTATTAATGTGAGTAGTCAGTATTTGCATCACAGGAAATTATGATTTAGCCCAGTCTTCCATACAGTGGGACAAGGAGGATTCTGACAAGGAGGGCCATAGAATGCCTCATGTCGACCTTGCACATGAAGAAACTTGATCCAATGAATACAGCACCAATTATGTTGCACAAATAAGGTAAAAGATTGTAAGTGCTGGAGATTATTGTTATTTTGTCTGCCCACATTATCCAAGAAATGTAGAATTGTATTTAAGAGCATGTTGTTGAATACTTATAGTTCAAGGAGGGAAGAAGTCAGCTCTGTGTCATTTTGCAGCCTATGAGATCTTGGATTGCCTATGTGAATTATGTCTGAAGGTAAAACTTTTAAGGTCACATCTGATTATTTCTGCTCCAAAGAGAGAATTTGTAATGATCAGTGACATGGTCAAGATTACCTGTAACCAGGATTTGTATGCCAAATAGTTGGGCACCACATTAATTTCAAATGCAGGGTATTGTGATTAGAAATGCTATTAACCTGTATGGCATAAAATGCCTGGTTAATGCAATTTCTCCTGGAAGGACCTCACGTTACTCAAAATGTCTTGACAGCAGCAGTACAATGAAAGGTACTGGTGCACTCCAAAATAGAGAACTGCATTCCAAGTGGGTTGTAGATGTACCATGATGAGTGAGAGTGGTGTCTGACTGATGGCAACCTTCATGGATTGACAAGGGAGAGAGGTACAGATGATTGTTGTCTATGGAGTGTAAACTGAGATGTTGGGGACTGCTGCTCAATTTGGATGCCTGGGAGATCAGCGGTGAATTGGAGCTGCCAGGTACCTACTGTGACTTGAAGAATTGTCATTGTTTAGTTCCTCTCTGGCATATTAAACTGCAGATCAATGAAGCAAGATAAGCAATCCACTAGTTAGATTCTTACCTCATCTTTCAAAACGTGGTGGCAGAATTCAACTCTTATTTCTCAATGTCAAGTCTCTAATTTTCCCAACTTAATTGCCATTGCCTACATCATTCAGACACTGGAAAACTGCAGCTCGTGTTTGCAAAAAACTGAATCATTCCCCTCCCCATCAAGTTGTTATCTGGCCTGATAGAGATGTATTTAACCCAGATGCTGAAAAAGCAACACATCTTTCAGGACTCATGTTCTTGCTGGCAGTGAACATCTTACCAATTATTCTGTCCCTACAAGTAAATTTACTTTATTCCCCTTCTCTTGAATGGTTCTACAAGGATAAAATGGACACCCCCTTGTAAGATTTGATAGTGGCATTCAAAGTAATAAGGATTGTCAACAGAAAGAGAGAAATTGTTCCCATGGAAGGAAGGATTAAGAATCAGATGAGACAGATTGGAAAAAGAAGGAATATCAATTAAAAAAAATGTTTTTTATCCTGCAGTGAGTGCACGGGTCCAAAATGTACTGCAGAAGAATATGGTGGAGACAAGTTCAATCAAGGCATCTAAAAGGGAATTGAATATTATTTGAAAAGGAAGAAATTCACCAAAAGATTGTCAGACAGCACATTCCAAACCCATAAACACTTCCACCTAGGAGGACAAGGGCAGCACATACAGGAAAGATCACCACCTTCAAGTTTCCCTCCATACCACTCACCATTCTGACTTGGAAATATATCACTATTCCTTCACTGTTGCTGGGCCAAAATTCTGGAATTCCCTTCTTAATAGGACAACCGACAGCAGGTGGACTGTAGTGGTTCAGGAAGACAGCACCTTCTCAAGTGCATCTATGGATAGGCAATAAATGTTGGCCAGCCAGTGATGCCCACATCCCACAAATGAATAAAAATAAATGCAGGGTTACAGGATGGCATTACGTTCCATGACATTCTCTACGCTGTTACCTTTGAAGACAACAAATTTTTAAAAAAACTTTGTCTTTCGAACTACTTCCCTGTATGTTATTTGGAGCAGTGACTATTTGGATGAGATAGCTGATACTGACTTCCCCCAATTTTCCTGGTACAATAAGCAAATGGATATCAAGATGAGATCTGGGTGGCACAGTGGTTAGTACTGCTGCCTCACAGCGCCAGACACCTGGGTTCAATTCCCGCCTCAGGCGACTGACTGTGTGGAGCTTGCACGTTCTCCCCGTGTCTGCATGGGTTTCCTCTGGGTGCTCCGGTTTCCTCCGGGTGCTCCGGTTTCCTCCCACAGTCCAAAGATGTGCAGGTAAGGTGAACTGGCCATGCTAACTTGCCCGTAGTGTTAGGTAAGGGGTAAATGTAGGGAGGAGAAAGTGAGGTCTGCAGATGCTGGAGATCAGAGCCGGAGATGTGTTGCTGGAAAAGCGCAGCAGGTCAGGCAGCATCCAGGGAACAGGAGAATCGACGTTTCGGGCATAAGCCCTTCTTCAGTAAATGTAGGGGTAAGGGTGGGTTGCGCTTCGGCGGGTCGGTGTGGACTTGTTGGGCCGAAGGGCCTGTTTCCACACTGTAATGTAATCTAATCTAAGGGGTGGCATGTAGATGAGACATTCTTACTTCCCTCGAATGACCTGTCAAACTAGAATGGATTATGATTTGGAGATGCCAGTGTTGGACTGGGGTGTATAAAGTTAAAAATCACACAACAACAGGTTATACCACATCCAGGTCCAACAGTCCAACACTATCACCTGATGAAGGAGAATCGCTCCAAGAGCTAGTGTGCTTCCAATTAAACCTGTTGGACTATAACCTGGTGTTGTGTGATTTTTAACCTAGAATGGATTAAGGTTAGACAGCATTATGTGCATTTTATGTAATAGTTAGAATTGTTTCATTCGGAGTTACTTTTGGCATCAGATTTTACAACTTCTTCAAAAGATTTAGTCAAGCTTTTTCAGAGGTTATGGAGGCATATCCTAACAGCCTCATTGATTTACTATACACCATCTTGTTTTCAAATAATTTGTCAATAACTAATGATAAACTTACAAGGCTATACACTTCAGGTGATTGGTTTACCTCTTTTTTGAGATGTAGGGATCGCATAAAGCTCTCATCAATTTGTTAAATATATGAACCAGTAGATTACATAATGCAGGCCTTTTCATTTGGTACCCTAAACTGAATACCATCAGAGTCAAAAGTCTAAGCTGCTCTAAATGTCCTATTTTGGTTAGTACTGTTTTCACATCCACAACTGCATCATTTTAGCATTACACAAGTGAATTAGGAACAAATTAGGCCACTTGGCCCCTCAAGACTCGTCTGCCATTCAATGAGATCATGGCTGACCTGATTCTTCCAGATTCCTATATACTCCCAGTAACCATTCACCCCCTTGTTTGTCAAAAGTCTAAAATCTATGTTCTGGCACTGGTAACTCATACTCATCACCATTCGTGAAAATAATTAAATATTAACAACCATGCCTACATCTGAAGGACTCCTAAAGAGCTTTCTTCCATGGCTTAAATTTTCTCTGTTAGCACTGCGCAAATCTGCCCTGCAGAATCCTGAAGTGGTTCTGTACAGGCTCTGGTGACTCTCCTAAAGTGGTGACATTGGTGAATTTCACCAAAAAGGTGGCTTAAAATAGCTAGCCAGAGGTTAACAGCCAAAACCTATTTTACACATTTCATATGATTTTGCGACCATCAACTGAATCTGACACCTTATTCTTGTTACCTTGAAACGTGTTATCTTAAAAATATTTCCACATTATCTTAATTTAGTTCAGCACATCACTATTTTAACAAATATATTTCTTATGGCCTTAGATATTCATTGCTTCTTTATGCATTAGAACAGCTTTAATAGTACTTCATTTGCCAATTACCTAGTTAACATTCCTAAGTAATTATAGTCAAATCCTCTGTCAGTTTTATGCGTTCAGCCCTCTTACAATCAATGACATAGGTTAGCTTAACAATTTTCCTTACTCTATAGTAGGTAGAATGCAGCCACAGCAGTCCATGGACCAGGCCTTGGTAGACAGTCAGTGACAGATCATTATACAATCCAGTTTCAGAAAAGATCCAAGGTGGCTTTGCTATGTAATGCTGTATTCGGTTGTAAAATAAGGGCGGAGCTAATGTTTTGATCCACATTACTCCAAAAGGACAGTTATCGAAAAATGAGATGCCATTGCCACTGTAAAACAAAATACACAATTTATCTTTCATATAATGTTTGTTTCCACTGTGAAATTAATCAGTAAAGCAAACTACTAACTAGCTAGCTTCGATATTAATTGTGTCAAGCAATAAGATATAACTAAGATAAAGCAAGTTCTTGGGACTCTCATAGACACGCCTGTTAATCACCTCATCTTATGCTTAGGTACCTTATAGTGGTCAGGACTCAAATTCAAGTTTAAAAATTTCAGAGGACAAATACCTATTACTTGTCCCACAGCCCAGGTCTCATCATGAAATGGGTTGTTTTCAGCAAAGTCAATCCATTTTCAACTACTCATAACCTCCAGTATCACCTATTTAGCTTCTGTTCTTCCCTGGCTTACTTTATAAAATCCCTTTGTCTGCCTACTCTTTTTTTTCCCTCTCAAGGGTTCCTATCCACTTATCTACTCAGTCCTTTTCGATCACACCGTTCTGTCATCAAAATAAATACCACCTTTTTGAGGAAGTCTAAACAAAGAAGTCACCTCCTGACTCCCCAAAACCTGTCCATCATCTACAAGGCACAAGTCAGGAGTATGAGGAAATATGCCCCACTTGCCTGGATGGTGCAATTCTAACAACATTCAAGAAGCTTGACACCATCAAGGATAAAGCAGCCTGCTTGATTGGCATCAAATCCGCATGCATCCATTCCCTCCAACATTGACTCAGTAGCAAAAGTGTGTATTATCTACAAGCACTGCAGAAATTCTTTGAAACCCATGATTACTTCCATCTAAACGGGCAAGGGCATGCAGAAACATGGGAACACCATCACCTATAAGTTCCCCTCCAAACTTGATTTGGAAATACACTGCCATTCCTGACCGCATTGTGGGACAACCTACGGCACATGGACTGCAGCAGTTCAAGAAGGCAGTTCATCACCACATTCTCAAAGTTGATGAGGGACATGTAATAAATACTGGCCCAATCAGCAATGCTCACATTCCATTAATGAATTTTTAGAAAATCTGTTATGTCTGACCTCACTGCGCAGGCGCATGATCGATTTAATGGAGAGACTTCAGTTAGGAGCTAGTGAATACTGTTCCACGCCCAAATATAAACCAAAATGCACCATACAAATTGACCCTTACTAAAATGTGCAACTAATCTTCAATAAAAACATACCTTGCATTTTAATTCATAAGACGTTGAGAACATTTAAGAAGTTTTTATACTATTTCTAGTTGCACATCAAGTCAATTTCAAAGGTAGGAACAAAAATCAGAATGGCTACTGCATACTCCCATGG
Source organism: Chiloscyllium plagiosum (assembly GCF_004010195.1). NCBI lineage: Eukaryota > Metazoa > Chordata > Chondrichthyes > Orectolobiformes > Hemiscylliidae > Chiloscyllium > Chiloscyllium plagiosum. The sequence continues at coordinate 12,532,565 of NC_057750.1, read as the reverse complement.
CTCATGATGCCCTTTCATACACGATGTTGAGGTGCCAGTGTTGGACTGGGGTGGACAAAGTTAAAAATTGCACAACGCAATGTTATAATCCAACAAATTTATTTGGAAGTACAAGCTTGTACTTCCAAATAAAACTGTTGGACGATAACCTGGTGTTGTGTGATTTTTAACTTTCATACAAATGATAATGCTGCATGAGAGAGTTACAACGAAGCTGGACTACATTTTCTGGCCAGGTCCCAGCTGCATTTAAGCTTTTAGAGGGTTTCTTACTGAGACTGAACATTACCAAACTTACCTAATAAATGACCTCAATATCTCTAATGTCACATTTCTGCCCCACTTTAGCATATGCTGTTCCCACAAAAACTTACCACTCAGCAGATATCCCAGAATTCACCAGCATTCCATACACCCATGCCATCTTTAAAATCCCATTGTGCACCTGAACAATTTATGTCAATCCACGCTGCCCTGCACAATTTCTGACAGTTGCCCCAAACATAGCAGACAGGGGCAAATCATACCCTGCCTTCCAGGCATTGTTCTGAAGGTCCTGTTCGATGAAGTGAATCACAGGAGGGCTTCCTCTCCCCCCAGAAACCAGCAGTGGAGGACACAAAATCAGATCATGCATGCCTGGCCCAAGTTTCCCACCAGGATCGTGGCTGTCTGGAGGAATGGAAGAAAGTGAGGACTGCTGATGCTGGAGATCAGAGTCAAAAAGTAAGGCACTGGAAAATTACAGTGCGTCAGGCAGTATCCAAGGAACAGGAGAGTCAATGTTTCAGGCATAAGCCTGTCATCAGGATGTCTGGAGGAATGCCCAGCTCTGTCGCAAGATCAAAATGTTCTCCACTCTGCCAGGCTAAGTTCCGCATCTTCTCTCTAATACCTCACACTCACTCTATCTCTGCTACTGTACTCACCTCCCATCAAGGTTCACACTCTACCACTTTCACGATTGCCTGCAACATTTTTCCTGCTTGCTCTCATACACCCTAACTCTCAATAATACAAATCCAGTGTGATCTCTGTGCTATCCGCTCACTTGCTTGAAATACTCCTATTTTGCATCAAAAGTATTAGCTATACCATCCATTTTTAATCCTATTGTATCTGCCTCTCCCTCATTCCAGATGAGTAACAGCCCACAATAGGGCAGAATGAGTCAAGATGGATGATGGGATGCCTGTTATTCAGCTACTCACTCCTTATAAGGCGAGGACCCTGACTGACTGCACAAGCATGGCCGTGACTAGTGTCAGTACTGTATCAAGGTCATCTGCATGAAGACTAACTCCCTTGACTTACTAAGGCCAGCTGACAACCATGGCAAGTTTCCTGGTTTTGTGTCTATGTTAAACAGCAAAGCAAGTCAGTGAGCACATCACTTAATTTAGTCTACTGTATTCACTGCTCACAATGTGATCTCCTTTACAGAGGGCAGGCTGGGTGACTGATTTGCAGAACACCTACATTCTGTCCACCAAAGTAACGTTGTGTTTCTTGTTGCCTGCTACTTCAACACACCACCCTGTTCCCTAGCCAACTTCTCTATCTTGGGTTTGCTTCAGTGCTCTGGTGAAGCTCAGTGCAAGCTTAGGGACTTCCACATGGGGACTCTGCAGACTTCAATATCAACTTCAACAAATTTAGGGCCTGGGCATCCTCTCTTACCTAGTTGATTTTAACCCTACTGCGAATCCTCTTGCAAGGATGCCTGCCTTGAAGAAGTTTTCCTCCTCTCTCTACAAGAATCTCAGGGAGTCCCTCTCCCACTGCATCTCCCAGGTCATTTCCTCTACCCTGAAGCTCTTCAACCATGTCCTGAAACAAAACTCGCTACTACAGCCACATTTGCTTCCTCAGTGCCTGCCTCCGTAACCAATTCATCCCACGCGGACTCTGGACCACCTTTAAACCAGCAGAGTTTGGACCCAAACAGGACAAACAGTACAGACTACAGATTCAAAAACACCAGCAACAGTTCTCCTTCAAGATCCTCCGCTCCATGCTTGCAGCAATGCGCCGGCACCTAACCTCGCTACAGTCAGACCTGCCTCAGCTGAGGGCCACACTCTCTCAGAATTGCAAAGGACCCACTCTGTTCTACATCCTCAGGAGAATTCATACTCTCAACAAACAGTATTTAAACTCCATCTCAAACATCAAAAACTGTAAGTACAACAAACTTTTATCTACCCACCTTCATAACCAGCGCTCCTCAAACATTCCAGAAGATTCCCCCTGCCTCTGGAACTGCTTGGACGCCATTAGCCATGCAGCTGCCACCCCCATGCTGATTGATGATGTCACTTCTGCCCCCATCATGGCCACTCCCACAACCACTTCCGCCCCTCACAATTCCTCATGCATCACACGTGACATCACTTCTGCTCCTCACATCATCACTGATGTCACACGCTTAGTGATTTCTGCCACCCCTACTGCCATGTCTGCCACCACTTCCGCCCCCACCAATGCCACTCACCTGCATTCTGCTGACATGCCCCCCACATATCCCACTGTCACCATTCCCGGCCCCCAGAACCTTGAGGGGAACACCACCCCTGCTCATGACTCCACCCCATTCCCTCCACCACCATACCCACTCCAGTTACATGCTCCAGCCCCACGTCCAGCTCCACACCTACACCAGGTCCTAGCTCCCAGCCCTGCTGAGTTTTCACCATTCCCCCTGACTTCCCCCTCACTGTGGACGAATGATCAGTCCTCAGCAAAGGCCTTTATCTTTATCCCCCTCTGTCCACGCATCAATGATTTAATGCGCATTGTGGATTCCTGATGAAGGGCTTTTGCCCGAAACGTCAATTTTCCTGCTCCTCGGATGCTGCCTGACCTGCTGTGCTTTTCTAGCACCACTCTGATGTAAACTTTGGTTTCCAGCATCTGCAGTCCCCACTTTTGCTGC
>NC_057750.1:12505603-12527779 GCF_004010195.1 Chiloscyllium plagiosum | reverse complement strand
GACCTATCACCTTCATCCCCTCCCCCACTCACCTATTGTACTCGATGCTACTTTCTCCCCACCCCCACCCTCCTCTAGCTTATCTCTCCACGCTTCAGGCTCTCTGCCTTTATTCATGATGAAGGGCTTTTGCCCAAAAATTCGATTTTACTGCTCCTCGGATGCTGCCTGAACTGCCGAGCTCTTTCAGCACCACTAATCCAGTATCTTCTCCTTTATACTTACTCCAATCCCCATGCACATATCCCCTAGGCTGCTAACATAACTATCCTATTGTCAGCTAATAACGGTCCCCTTTAGCAGCTAATGATTCCCCCAGCTGATCTTACCCATTCTTTTGTCTGTTCAACTGTTGTTCCCTCTCTCTGGGTTATGTCCAACCTTCAGTTTACTCCTCCCTTCTCCCCAATTCCACCTTCAGCATTCATACTAATCTTTTCCCAGCTACAGTCAGTTCTGAAGAAAGGTCACTGGAACTAAAGCATTAACTCTCTGTTGATGCTGCCAGACATGTTAAGTTTTCCCTGCAATTTCTCTTCTGGTATCAATAAGCTCTACAACAGCATGTGATGAGTCTAGTGATGCAGCCTCATCCAATCCTTGAGCTGGGGACATCCCTGAACACACAGTGTCCTTACTGAAGCATAAAAATGATAGTTATCTGTGAAACCCACGATGTAGTAGTTAAATGCAGAAGGTACATGAAAGTGGATCAGAGATATACAATCTGGAATCACAGAATTTTACAGTACAGAAGGAGGTCTCTTGACCTATCATGTCCGTACCGGCTCCTGAAAGAGCTACCCAGCTAGGGTCACTCTTCAACCCCATCTCCATAGCATTCTAACTTCATTACTTTTAAATATATATCTAACTCACTTTTGAAACCTCCTATGGAATCCGCCTCCAGCACTCTCCCAGACAGCGCACTTCAATGCCTAACAACTCTCTGAGTAATGTAGGTTCTTCTCATCTCACTCCTTGTTTGTTTGCTAACAATCTTGAAACTTTGACCCTTAGTTACAGACATATCAACCAGTGGAAATAGAATATCTTTCTTTACCCTGTCAAAATTGTCATAATTTTGAACACCTCAATAACATTCTTAGGATTTGAGAGTTCTTAGAGGCTGGCACATGTTGGATGCCAATATCTATGGAAGTGGAATGCACGTAGAGTGTTCTTTGCAATGTTGGTACTCGGACAATGGAGGCCATTTGTAGCAGGTGCCAAGCTGAATCTGCCATATGCTTTCTCTGGTTTCCTTATCAGGTATTCCTGAATTTAACCTTATTTGGTGACATTGGTCATTTGGGATCTGAATATTAATGAGGTGAGTTATGGCATTAAAAGATACTTTATAATCAATAGTGGCCCTTAATTGGCTTCTCCTTGGTGCTTCACCAGAATCTATCTACGCCACTTGTGGAAAGCATGAAAGACAGAGTGAGATGATCCTGAAGTCAAGAAGGGCCTCATTGCACTTGTTGCCCAATTCTGCCAAACATCTTGCTGTAGGGCATGAAAGTCAGACCCCTTTAAGATTCTGCCCTACACAAATATAACAAAATAGTGATCACTGATAGATCTGTTATGCATCTGGCATCATCATGCAAATTTGTGCTTTACTGTAGTGCTACTAAGAAACAACTGATTCTATACAGATCAGAGGATTCTAGAAAGCCTCATCTGGCACTGCTGATGCAGAACACCTCAATGGAAAGAACAGGTCACAAGTGCTGTGGCTTCTGCTGATCAAAGCACAAACATGAAAGTTGGCACAATTTCAGGGTACAAAGTGGAGCATCGTTTAAAACCTTCAACTGAAAGAGAGGAAGGGGGTTCCAGATGCAAGAATCCCCTATTTTAAAGGTTACAACAAAAGCTTATATACAAGTGAACATATACATTAGGAGGTGTAGATCATTCTGTATCTGTTTGACCATTCAATAAGGTAATAATTCATCTAACTAAGGTTTCAAATGTACATTCCCACTAACCACTGACTTTCTTGTTAGTCAAGAATCTATTTTCCTCTACCTTTAAAAATATCCAATAATGTCACCTCCACCACTCTTTGATTGGTTGGTGAGTGGATGCTGATTGCTGGAAGCATCGCCATGGAGATCGGATCAGGGAATAGTTATCACTAAATTCAAAGAAAGTAAATTAACTCTGATTGGTTGAGGTTTTACCATGGTGAACTTGCTTTTGTTTAATTAAAAAATGTGTATTGCCTGTACTTTCTGCTTGCAGAGGACAGGGTCCTGCATGTGAAAATATGTAGCTTCCAGGAAGTGTAAGTAAGCAAGCCCACCTGGTAATCTGAAATTGTTTGCTTATGTAAGGAATTATACTTTCAGAACTGTTTTGTGTTGTAAGGTGTATGATTTATGTACATTTTAAGATCATTTATTTTTGAGTTTGTATATTTGTATTTTGAAATAGTGGCATAAGGGGTTCCTGTGTGTCTGAAGAACTTTATGATTAACTTGTAAGTATTTCTCTAGCCATGGTGATTTATTTTAAAACACAGAGTATAAGAAAGACTTCCTGGAGGTTCCTATTTACATTGCGAGAAGTTTACAAGTGAGCAGAGTAAACTGTTGTACATTAAGCTCCATTTTAGCAGGTCAAGGATTTATTTTTTCTTTAAGGGGGCAATCCACACATTGGGAATACGTTTTTAGCTTCAGTTCAACAGTTCTATAAGGTTCTTGACTGAAAGTAGATATGTAAAGCAGTTGTTCCTGGGAAAGGGAAAAGATAGTAAATTACTGTTAAAATGGGTTACCACAGCTTAAGTTTCAATCCACAGAAGGGTTTGGTTTAAACCCTGAAAGTATTATATGAAACTGAGAAAGTTTAAGCTCAGCTGAATGAAGGCCTCAGGAAGAGATTTCAGATTCTCCAGTCTGGAGTTAAAGCTGCAGCTAAATTAAGCCCTGTAGGAATGATAAAGTAGGAATTCTGATGTGAGTACTGTAAAGGGGTACTTTTGGGATTCATGGGATTGCACTTTTATAATGTGTTTCAAAATCTTCAAATTTGTGTTATATGCAAACAATTTTTATTTTATTTTAATTTCCTCTGTGAGAGAAACACTTATTTTGTTATTAAATACTGATCTGCCTTTTGCATGTTTATGTTTCAGTGAAATAAACTTCATTAAAGCCAAAAAGAAAGTAAAATATGATCTGTCAAATCAAATTTTAGTCTGGGTGACTTGTTCTGTAATAACATCAGATGGTTCATAACATACTCAATCATGAAATCACATCAAAAGTTCAACATGATGTTCCAAGCTTTGCAAACATGGGATGGCAAATGAGGTAAGTGATATATGAATTTCAGTGCCCATGTGATGCCAGTTGCTTAGGTTATACCTCCCACTGATGTTGTCAAAACAAAGATCTTATCAAAGCGCATGCAGCACCTCTGGCCGTTTGCAACACGGAGAGTACTGACTATAACCAACCAGTCCCTGGTTACAAAATGCAGAAAGTGGTGCCCTCAATATTGGACAGCACGTACAGAACAATCAGAACTGATGATATTAGCCCACCCTGTCAATTCTAATGGGATGTCTTCTTCAATTTCAGATGCTAGTAGGCCCTCAAATTCTAGTTATACTGCTTCATTATAGCTACAGAAATATATAGCCTCATATCTTTAATATTAATCAAAAAGGTAGGAAGCATCCACAACAGCTCACGTACCAAGATAATGTTTGTGTCAATTCAGCTGGATTGTACCATGGAGAAATTACAGCAAGAGACCAGAATTGGATGTGCCTTGGATTAAGTATACATGCCAGTCGGCCTAATGTTTGGACCTCAATAAGTTTTCACATGACACTACCAGGTGATGGAGCCTGGGAAAATTACCCCTGCATGTGTAATACTACTCATATGGTATTGGAATTTGATAAAAAAGGTAACAAATACATTTGAGGAACTACTGAAGGTAACTTTCAGGTTGATGAATAATCTCTAACTTTCATCAAATTTTACCCAATTTACCCTACTGCTATTGCTGGCATCTTTACGACCACAAAACCCATACAAGTTAAAAGTACCAGTTTAGCAGCATGTTTTATGCTTTGCAGGAGTAAGGTACACAAAATGAAAGAAATACATTTCTAGAATAGATATGTCAGATGGTCAAACTTCGAAATAAACTGAACATAACCTAGGGTCAGAAACAGCCATGAATTACATTGTTGCCTTTACTTACTTAGAGTTCTCAGTATTGTAAGGAATATTAAAGAACTCCAGATAAGATAATAATTCTTCCACTGGGATTGCCCGTTTAAAGATTTTTGAAGTGACATTTGGAACAACTGCGTAGACAATCTGAAATACCAAAGGAAAATCTGACTGTGGCTCTGAAGTCAAATATGCTGAGTCATAATGATATGCTGAACATCACACAAACTGAACTGAGTTTAAACAGCTACAACTTATAGCTATCTACTTTCTTGTAGTTTATGCAAGATGGTCATTTCAAGTGCTTACAACCATTTTGTGCTGTCCAATATTGCATCCAGATCGAGATAGCACTCTTTACGAAAGCTGTCGGACGTTAGATAGGGGACAGACAAAAATTACAAGAATGGGAATTTCAAATGTGTAGACAATTGGAACTGTACTCCTTGTAGAAGAAAAGTCTGGGAGAAAACTTGATAAAGGTATTCAAAATCATCTAGAACAAGAAGGCACAAACTTTAGTTAATTGGGAAAAAATGCAAAGGCAATATGAGTGGTTAAGATTTGGAATGCAATGCTACAGAGTCTGGTGCCAATTGAGGTGTGCAAAATGGAACTGGATCATTATCTAAAAAGCAAAAAATACAAGGTTTTAGGGAAATGGCAAGGGGGTTACACAATGTGAATTGCTCCTTCAGGAGGAAAGCAGGGACACAATGTGCTGAATGGCCTTTTTACTGTGCTGTAAACATTCCACAGTCCAAATTTTTTTTTAACCCAGGATCAAGAGTAATTCTCTGAGCTCCATAAAAACCTGAGCAGCTTCTGCCATGACCTCAACTTAATTTCCCAAGTTCCTTTGAGGCCGCACTGGGATTACCAGATACACAGGTAAACAATAGCCCTTGTTGTATTCAGCAGGTGTCTCTTATAGCCATTCACTTCACATCCTTTCAAATCAACTTACATGAGCAGATTTTTTTGGAGTCATCAAGACATAAGTCCAACCGCCATTTACGATAGATCCAATTTTCACTGCTATGGGAAAAGGTCATTCACACAGATTGGAAATCCAAAATCAATGCTGAGTTCAAACAGACCCCCTTTTAGCTGTAGTGAAAGCTTTTTTCCACAAAATGTATGTCACAATTCTTTAGACTGTATACAAATGCTTGTGAAGTTTGGATAAGATGTATAAAACTGTCAAGCTATGAAGACATTTAAATTGCTAACCCGATTAAAAATAAAACAAAAAACTGCAGAAGTAGAAAATAATCTGTTCTAACAGTTACATTAGCCCATGCTGGTATTACTTTAAATATATTGTCGTTAATGCTTGGCTGTTTTCCACAGCCCAATATTGTCTGAGCAGAAGTTAGTAAATTCATAATTGATTCGTAGTTCAAAAAGAGATAATTTTTAAAGGATTAGCTAGATTTGCTATGGAGTTATAACTATTAGTCTGTCAGTTTTGATGTGAAATTATAAATTCGGGAATTCTTAAAGTTTGAGTGAGCTTTCATGAATGGAACTTTTTTTTACAAAGCAAAGGCATTACAACATGGTATCCAAAGTCCTGATGCATATTCAGTGAATTAGCTTGGAGGGTGTAAGGGAAAATAGTGATGAGGATGAGGACTTGGATTGGCAATACATTGATACGAAAGTTATAAGAAAGCATGAGGGTAAGTGGACAGCATGAATGAGAATGTGTTGGCATTAAGTTAGAGTAGGCAATGCAAGGGGCATAGAGGTAGGAAGTGGCATGCTTTGGCATAGATATGGCATGGGGAGTGAGTGGGGAAGTGATAACATGTGAGGAGTAAGGTCCAGCAGGACTAATTTTTAACAAAGTAACTGAGACTAAGTTCTGGAGTTTAAAAAAATTGGCTGTGACAACTGGCAACCCTTATGCCTCCCTCTGATATTAATTCAGTACAATGTGAGCAAAATCTTCCCACCTTCACAAAATGACAATCATGCCTTTTGAGGCAACCTTTCCCAAGACAATTCTCAAAACTGCTTGATTAAATCTATCTTACTCGGAAGCAGAAATCCAGTCCATAAAGTTCATGATCTGCTCCACTGCATCCTCTTCCACCACTCTCTCATCCTGGCCAGTTCATATTTGCAAACTTTATTGAAGACATAAAATATTCAAATTCATTAGGACATCAGGCATTTTTTTGTGTTCCAAGAAACCTTCTTGCCTTTACGTCCTTCCAGACTTCCTTCCATTTTACCTTGAAAACTTTCTCCATCCTGATATCAATTATTCTGAGTTTGGGTCTCTTCTACTTTGCCAATGTCCGAGTTCACTTACTGAGACTGGTCCTTTTATGATAATTTCCCTTTTCTCTAAGATTCTTTTCCAGAACCGATGAGCTTTGTTTCTCTTTCTTTGCTTTAAGCAGCATCCTAAAAAATTGTCTCTTTGATTTTAAATTTAAAAAGACACATTTTTTCCTTTACTTCTGTTCTGTTCATTGTTCACATACCTTCATTGTAACATGCTATAAAACATTTTAAATTAGGACTTTTAAATAAATTGATATGTTTGTGGAGATCAAACAGAGATTTATAAACTACTACAAAAATTTGTGGGGTTGTGTTCAAATAATGACTGAAATCGGTGAATGGCAAAAATGGCTGATCTATTTAGCTTCGGCAAATAGCACAAGTTCGAGGCAGCAATAGAATCCGCGAAATACAGTTCTTACAAGAGCCTACGCAGTTCTTAAATATTTTGAAATTCCATTACTATGGTGTTACATTGTTTTATCTATAGTTCATAAAGGTTTGAGGGGCTTCTGTCTTGGAAGACAGGAGATGGGTTAAAACTTATGCTAAGTGCTGACTGCTACTCCTTATAGGATTAAGAGTGTTTGTCTGATCTGCTTGAATAATTAAGAGGTGTTCATCCTTTTGTCTTTTAAGTTGGTAAATGTTAGCTAGAAATACTAGGCCTATGTGGTCTAAATAAGTTAGAAATTGTGCCTGTACTTAATAAAAGAACAAAGGATATTAAACTGATTACCACAGCTAGGTTGTGAGATTTGTTTACTATTTGCTGATGTGAGTTTCAATCATTCATGCAACTTTATGGAAGTGCTTGTTTGCCAGTTAAGGGAAAAGTGGCTGTTAAACGTTTTTCAATAAGTACATGCTAATTGAGGAAAATGGTTGGTGTTCTGTAATCTATTCAGGTCTGAGAGACAGTTGATAAGTACTAATTATATTATAATCTTTCCATAGTTTTGGGTAGGTCATGGAGACATGATGGCGGGCAAGGTATTGTTCTGGGTAGGTTAGTAGCCTTTGATATTTATTCAGAGGTAGCATTTGATGTAAATAGATCTGATAAATGTTGAAGGTGTGAAGGAGCAGTAATGGTTTGGAGGTATTGCTTTAATTTTAGTCTATCTTGCAATAGTAAAATACATTACTGAATCATGATTTTATGATTGAATGAATGAATGAAACCATGTTATAGTAAATAACAGGTTAGTAAAGGGTTATTAATGAATGAACAGAAACCCAGTTTAAATGAATATAGCGACCTGGTGAGTGAGTTAATAAAGATAACCTACAGCACAATATCTCTCAAATTCAACTGACAATTAGTGAAACAACTTGTCTATCTTGGCCAACAATGGAGTTCGTAGTTAAGAGTGTGGTGCTGGAAAAGCACAGCAGGTCAAGCAGCATCCGAGAAACAGGAGAATCAAGCTGATGAAGGGCTTATGCCCGAAACATCAATTCTTCTGCTCCTCGGATGCTGCCTGACCTATTGTGCTTGTCCAGCACCAACTCTCAACTCGGATCTCCAGCATCTGTAGGCCTCACTTTCTCCAACAATGGAGTTCATGACAATATCAATTACAAGAAGCTAAAGGACTCAGATTAAGGCTTTGTCACAATACAGAATGGCAAGTATTTTAAAGTGCTATTTCTGAATCAAATTGATTATTATATGAAACTTGTACAAGTGACAATGAGAAATATTAAGAAAATCTATATCGTGTTTCTTTATCATAAAAATAGCATGAGATTCCCTACAGCAACACTTCCAAGGAGCTCACAATTAAGTGTATAAATCCTACTAAGATTTGCTTTCCCAAAATGCAGCAGCTCACATTTATCTAAATTAATCTCCATCCACCACCTCTCAGCCCATTGGCCCATCTGATCAAGATCCCATTATAATTTGAGGTAACATTCTTCGCTGTCCACTACACCTCCAATTTTGGTGTCATCTGTAAACTTACTAACTATACCTCTCAAGCTCAGATCCAAATCATTTATATAAATAACAAAATGTAGTGGACCCAGCACCGATCATCGTGGCACTCCACTGATCACAAGCCTCCTGTCTGAAATACAACCCTCCACCACCACCCTCTGTCTTCTACCTTTGAGCCAGTTCTATATCCAAATGGCTAGTTCTCCCTGTATTCCATGAGATCTAACCTTGCTAACCAGTCTCTTATGGGGAACCTTGTCAAACGCCTTACTGAAGTCCATATAGATCACATCTACCACTCTGCCATCATCAATCCTCTTTGTTACTTCTTCAAAAGGCTCAATCAAGTTTGTGAGACATGATTTCCCATGCACCAAGCTACGTTGACTATCCCTAATCAGTCCTTGCTTTTCCAAATACATGTACATCCTGTCCCTCAGGATTCCCTCCAACAACCTGCCCACCACCAATGTCAGGTTCACCTTTCTTAAACAGTGGCACTACGTTAGCCAACCTCCAGTCTTCCAGCACCTCACCTGTAACTATCAAAGATACAAATATCTCAGTAAGAAGCCCAGCTATCACTTCTCTAACTTCCCACAGAGCTCTTGGGTACACCTGATCAGGTCCTGGGGATTTATCCACTTAAATGCGTTTCAAGACATCCAGCATTTCCTCCTCTGTAATGTGGACATTTTGCAAGATGTCACCATCAATTACCCTACAGTCTATGTTTTCCATGTCCTTTTCCACAGTAAATACTGATGCAAAATACTCGTTTAGTATCTCCCCCATTTCCTGCGGCTCCACACAAAGGCTGCCTTGCTTTTCTTTGAGGGGCCCTATTCTCATCCTAATTATCCTTTTGTCCTTAACATATTTGTAAAAACCCTTTGATTCTTCTTCACTCTATTTGCCAAAGCTATCTCACGTTCCCTGTTTGCCCTCCTGATTCATCACTTAATTATACTCCTACTGCCTTTATACTCTAAGGATTCACTCTTTTTTTAGATTACCTACAGTCTGTAAACAGGCCCTTCGGTCCAACAAGTCCACACCGACCCTCCAAAGAGCAACCCAGCCAAGGACCCATTCCCCTACGTTTACCCCTGCACCTAACACTACAGGCAATTTAGCATGGCCAATTCACCTAACCTGCACATTTTTGGACTGTGGGAAGAAACCGGAGCACCCAGAGGAAACCCACGCAGATACGGAAGAATGTGCAAACTCCACACAGAGAGTCGCCAGAGACGGGAATTGAACCCGGGTCTCTGGCACTGTGAGGCAGCAGTGCTAACCACTGTGCCACCCATTCGATCTATCCTGTCTATACCTGACATATGCTTTCTTCTTTTTATTAATCAAACCCTCAATTTCTTTAGTCATCCAGCATTCCTTACACCTACCAGCCTTTCTCACCCTAACAGGAATATACTGTCTCTGGATTCTCGTTATCTCATTTCTGAAAGCTTCCCATTTTCCAGCTGTCCCTTTACCTGGGAACATCTGCCTCCAGTCAGCTTTTGAAAGTTCTTGTCTAATACCATCAAAATTGGCCTTTCTCCAATTTAGTACTTCAACTTTTAGATCTGGTCTATCCTTTTCTATCACTATTTTAAATCTAATAGAATTATGGTCGCTGGCCCCAAAATGCTCCCCCACTGACACCTCAGTCACTTGCCCTGCCTTATTTCCCAAAAGTAGGTCAAGTTTTGCATCTTCTCTAGTAGGTACATCGATATACTGAATCAGAAAATGTCCTTGTACACACTTCCTCTCCATCAAAACCTTTAACACTATAGCAGTCCTAGCCTATGTTTGGAAAGTTAAAATCCCCTACCATAACGACACTATTATTCTTATAGATAACAGATTTCGGGGGTCTGGTAAGACTATAGCAATTTTACCTTTAATTTTATTGAATTATGATCATTGGTCCTATGTTGCTAATTGCTGCTGGATTAATAAAATAAATAAAATTAACTTAGAAATAATGCTAAATAAAGACCTCACACTTGCCTCTTGTAACTTCTGTTGTCTGTCAAAGAAGACAGTTAATGTAGTTTCTTCTTTGTAGTAGAAATTCTTCCCTTTTATATACTGCACTTCCATAAAAGTATTCCAGCCCTTTGAAGGGCGCAAGCGAGTTAGATGTGGAAAACCATCCTTCCCATACCACAGCTAAAAAATAATTTATTCAAGGTAGATTGGATAGTTAGTGCATGTGAAGCCACAAATTATTACTTTAGTTTAACTCTTGATTTTTCCCAGTTTGTTGCGCAGCATATAGCCCATCGGTTTGACCATGCAGAGTCTAATTTTCAGGCACAAACTGGGCTACTATACCACTAACATAATGGGCAAGAATTTTATATATATTAATCAGGCAAAGCTACTCTTGGAGCAATATGTGCAAGTAAATGTCCTGTTTGTTTGAGATTTTTTATGTAAGTTGATTTGCCCCAAAACAGCTTGCAAGATACCAGTGGCGATGTCCCAATTAAACTGGCTGTAACACAGATGTCTGCAGTGAGTGCCTCATGATAGGGGTCACATGACTACAGCAAGTCTGGAGGAAAAATGCATGCATTATCTTTTGTATTATAAGTTACCCACATGGACCAATATGCATACATTTGTTCTCAAACGAACATACAAATTATGAGAAAAAGGCCATTCAGACCCTTAAACCTACTCTGCCATTCAATAAAATATTGACTGATCTGATTTTAACCTTAACTCTATATTCTTGCCTAGGCCTTTGCTTATGAATAATGCTTTGATCTCTGCCTTAAAAATATTCATTGATTCTGCCTCTATCATCTTTTGAAGAAGCAATCCAAAGACTTAAACCTGAGAGGAAAAATGCTCCTTAACTCTATCTGAAATCAGTATCTCCTGAGTTTTAAACAGTGAACCCAGCTCTAGATTCCCTGAAAAGAAAAAACATCCTTTCCATATCCACTCTCTTAAATCTCCTCAGAATATTTTTTTTGTTTAAACTACGTGTAAGTGATTTTATTTTTATTACAGATATAATCTTTAAACTGTACCCATTTCTTAATAATCTATGCATGCACTGTCATTGACTGTTCACCTGGGTGATGTTCCTTTGCTGGACAGTATCATTCCTTTGTCACTTTCTGTTGCCACAGTAACTGTTGATGTTCTATTACTGTTATTGTAACACTGTGGAACTTTGGGACTAATGGCTGACCTGTGGTCTATAATGGCAAGTTCATATATTCCTGATGGACCACTGTAGTGAAGGAACATCTTCACCTGGGCATTCATTCTCATAGTTGCAATAATGTATCTGATTGACAATTTGCATTGTGTACAATCAAGGTGACAACCACTGTATGCAAGTTCCAAGTTGCACTTGGGTTGAGAATATTGAAAGTTTACACCCTGACTGACTCTCCAATGCTCAACTCTGGCAATGGTTAGGCAGGTTTGTTTGAATGAAACGTGGCTTTCTACCATTTCACCTTGATTTTGTCACAAAGGCCCGTTACTGCCTTGATTTGATTTATTATTGTCACACGTACCTGGGTACAGTGAAAAGTTTTGTTTGCCATTCAGTACAGGCAGATCATACCGTACAAAGTACATAAGGATAACAAAACAGAGCGAGGAATACGGTGTTATGGTTGCACAACAAGTGAGGCTTTTGTAGCAGTTTTGCTATTGAAACTATTTTGGGTGCAGTATCACATTAGTCTTTGGATTATCCTCCATGAATTAGTAGGTGTACTTCTCCATTAGCGTACATATCTACGTTACATTTGTTTGATCTCTTTATGATACATCTGACAATTTTCACTGCCACCACAGCCCTTCCAGCTGACCAGAGATAGTGTGGAAATGACGTATGGTGTTGAATTTTTCAATCCTTTCTGAAGCGGCTGAAATCTTCACCACGAACTGTGCAACATTGTCACTCATCACCATGTGTGAAGTAGCATAACGACCAAAATGAGTTTTCAGGCATTCTACAATCTGATGGGCATTTGTGGAAATCAGCTGGTCTACCTCTCAGTACGTCATAATAGTAGTCAACAGTGCCAGCTTCATCCATGGTCAGTCTGGGATATGAGGTGTCACCACTTGCTCCTTAGGTTGCTTTCCTTGGTATTTCTTACACACACTGCAGTGGCTGATGTGATCCATGATTTCATTGCTCATATTTGGCAAGTAGAACACATATCATGCCTTCCTCAGACTGAACTCAATTCCTTGGTGACTTGCATGGGTGGGCTTTAGCATCCTCATCTCAACTTTCCAATGACTCTATTTCCTTTGTACAATGTAACATATTGGGCTGTCAGTTCATCTTCAGATGTACAATATACACTTGTGACTTCTGGACTGTCTTTAGTACTTTCAGGCATCCTTTCACCTCAGCTTCTCACAACACTTGAAGAGTAGCATCTTGTTGGGTAGTTCACTTGATATCAGCAATGTGCTTGCCTGTGTGGTGATGCTGCTCCCTTTAAGCACATTAGGTTGTCCTTGGGTTTCTTTTCAGAGAGGTCGTAAAGACAGAGGTTCCATTTTGTCAGCTTTTATCTACTTGAAACTTTTAAGTTTAAAAAAATGTACGATGAAAGGGGAGTGGCTAGTTTTCGTAGCTCAGCTTTGCTCTGGTTTGGTTTGGGTTTGATTTTAGCAGTCTGGCTGTTCAGAGCTGCTGGTTAGTTGTTAGCTGGGAATCCAAAACAAACAGCTACATGGAAGTTGTTCTATGCTGAATCAGTCTGCCATCTCTCTCTCTCCTGTAAGACCCTGTGTTTGATTTTACCTTTTTTTTGCCAAAGGAATGTTACTGGGAATTGTTTCAGGAACTTGGAACAGCATCATTAAGTTGGGATAGTCTGTTGGGTTTTTAAGTAGTTAAGTTATTCTATATTCTGTTCTCTTCTGTTTGTGTTTCATTCGGTAACCTTGCAAATAAATTCTATTTTGTTTAAAACTAAGTGGTTGGGCCAGCTGCATCACTCCTGGAATATCCACTTCACACCTGCTAAACACAACTAGAAAAGTTATGGTCTGGGCTACTTTCTTGAAATGTTTTGAGGGGGTCTGGCCTGGTCCATAACATCTGCCAGAGTCAATGAAGTGAATTTTACCGTTTTTGGCTAATCAAGATTTTTTCAGTGGGTTATCTGCCATGAAGCCCAGTGAGTTCCTCACCGTAACTTATCAAACGTGTCTCATTCATTACTTACCATGCAGCTTTCACATCTAACTTCTGCCCCATCTTGCCTCATGCTTTTCCTCTAACAACTCCGCTACTCAGTGCATACCCACCAATACACCAGTATCCCTGGGCCAATGCCATCTTTGAAATGCCATTGAACAAGGCAAAGCGGCCATGTTGTCCACAGCACGTCGACAGTCCTTTGCACATACAATGCCCATCTCTCACCATTGCTAATGTTTAACCACCACACCAACTGTCCATTAACCTGCCGTTAGCTACATCCCACCTGAAAGCCTTCCACATCAGTGCAATCCTGTTCCCAATGCTTACTGTTGCTATGACCATGCCATATGTGTAGGAGAACATCACATATAAGTAAGCAATCAGAAAAGTGAGCTTTTACTTCCATAAAGCAAAAGGCATCATGAATCCATTGAACCCCACAATGCCAACCCAATTTCAGCATTAGGGCCAAAGATTATTTTACAGTCAACAACTGTCTGCTGCGTGCAGCTGTCATCTATTGGGTGAGGTTCTGTCTGGCTTCTGGTGCTTATTGCAGCTCAGCTCTGTAACACTTATATGATAGCTAAGTAAGCAAAGTTGCGTGACTCACACAGGATTCTTCGAAATTGCACAAATAGTGGTCCATAGTGATGTATTGTACCGTTATTGTTGATAAATTCAACATTATTGAGATGCCCAAATTTAATTTGTAAGCACCAACGGAATGGCGAAATCAGCTTTGACCAGCATCTGACCCCTAAGTACCCTCACTCTGAATACATAACAAATAGGCTTAGCAACAGCTCTTTTTTTGGAGCACAATGTAATGTGGATCATGTGCTTTCATCCATCACACTAACACTTATTCTCCCCACTGTAGGTGTTGTTATAGCCATTTTCCAGTAGGATTTTGCATCTAGAGAAGTGAAAGTGGTGGCTAGGAAGGTAGCTTGCAGTGGACATAAATAGCACCAGACCCCAGCTGGTCCTTTACCTCAAACTACCCTTGTGGTCCTCCAACTAATGGTCTGTGATTTCCTTGACTGCTTGTGCTGGTACTACTGAACACTCCCTGGACAGATCCCTTGACCAAGCAGACAAATTACAAAATCCCTGGAAGACATGCAGATTGTGCTCATGATTGACGGTACGCAGACCACTTGATTAACAGCATACTCCCCCAGGACTGAACTGAGGACAGTCCATACCAGATTCTAACATAACAATTTGGTTGAATGTTTACCATGCAGGGAGTGGCACATTCTATAGGTGTTAGACTGCACCATTCACTTCGGTGTTTTACCCTCCCCTGGACAGATCCTTACTAAAAAGCATGGCAATCATCTTAACTGAGTGTCTGTGCTAAACAGCATCTCAAATCGGCAGTACTGAAAGCCTTTGGTTCTGTCCAAAGTGCCAATGTACTAACAGGCATTGCAAGACAAGGTATGATTGGTGTAATAATGCAGGTAGACACAAAGTGAATGAGTGCCAACAGAGCAAGTGAGCAGTCCTGAGGTGCAGCCTAGTCCAGTCCGTGAACTGGGTTGCTGTGTGTGCATGTAAAATGTCCCTGTTGCAGTCTTTTCAATGTTAGCTGCCCATATGCCCTGCACACATTAGGAAAGGAGTTCCAGGAGTTTGACCCAGAGACAGCAAAGGAATGGCAATGTATGACAAGACAGGATGGTGAGTGGCTTGGAGGAAAACTTGGTAGAGGGGATGTTCCCATGCATCTGTTACCCTTGTCCATCTAGGGTGGTAGGAGTCGCAGATTAGAAGGTACAGTTGGAGGAGTCCTGGTGAGTTGACATAGTATATCTTGTAGATGGTACATATTATTGGCAATATACATCAATGGCGAAGGCAGCAAATTTTGAAGGTGGTAAACGGGATACCAATCAAACAGGTTGCTTAGTTCTGAATAGTGTCCAGCTTCTTGAGTGTTACTGAAGCTGCACTCATTGAGACAAGTAGACAATATTCCATCACTTCACTGACTTGAGTCTTGTCAATGGTTAACAGGCAATGAAGAGACAGGAGCTGAGTTACCTGCCTTGGAATTCCTAGCCTCTGCTCTAATAGCTAGTATATTCATATGGCTCATCCAATTTAGTTTCTGGTCAGTGGTAATCCTAGAGTGCTGATAGTGGGGATTCCTTAATTGTAATGTCATTGAATGACAAGGGGGTAATGCTTAGATTCTCTTATAAGAGATGGTCATTACCTGGCACCTGTGAAACATGAATGTTACTTGCCACTTATCAGTGCCTAATCATGTCTAGTCGTCATTCCAGTAGTCACAAATCATTTATCACATACAGACCTGAGTCATTCAACATCATATATGATGGATAATGCCTCTTTCTCAACATTGAGTAATATTGTTCTGATTCTGTGAAAGTACAAAAAGCATATGCTACAGACCTCTCCACACCAACTTGTATTATGTGAGGTTACACTACATCTAAATATTGTGGTGAGGCATTGTGTATTAGAACCAATTGTCTGTTGGAGTCAGTGGGCCCAAATAGAATTGTTACTCTATAGTTTGTTCACTTCTTCAAAATCCCCTCAACCATCTCCTGCTTTGGGTGTATACTAATACTTTTGAATGCCACAATTTTGAAGTTCATCTTGGATTTTCTCTAATCTTAAAATATGCTGTTCCTGCTAATTACGATGACATTTAACAAGGAACTTACTCCATTCATGCCATTTCAAGAATCACAAATATTAATCTTTCACAATGGTACAATCCTTGTGTTTATGAATGTTAAGCATATTCTTCTCTTTCAGTTAATTCTAATTGCAAATGTAAACTCAATTGAACTATTTACTGAACACTTTCCCATTGGCTAAATTAGAAAACAATGCTTCACTATTAGGCAATGTATAATATCATGCCCAATCACTTTATTTATAACTTACTTAAAATTTCCAACAAATCTGAACAGATCTGCCTGTTTTGCAAACTAATAAAACAAGTGCTGCCCATTCACTGCTCATCACTTTCTTCATTGCCTGTTCTTCTCTATCCAACTCTTCACTTACTGCTTCTAGATTAATTACCTAAAGTGTGGAAACAGGCCCTTCGGCCCAACAAGTCCACACCGACCCTCCGAAGAGTAACCCACCCAGACCCATTCTCCCAGTGACTAATGCACCTAACACTATGGGCAATTTAGCATGGCCAATTCACCAGACCTGCACATCTTTGGACGGTGGGAGGACGGTGGGAGGAAACCGGAGCACCCAGAGGAAACCCACACAGACACAGGAAGAATGTGCAAACTCCACACAGGCAATTGCCAGAGGCTGAAATCAAACCTGGGACCCTGGTGCTGTGAGGAAGCAGTGCTAACCACTTATGAGGCATAAGACACTGGCACAGATTTGCAAAATGTTGGCTACACATTTCCATTTGCCTTGATGACAACCTGTGATATTTAATCATGTGGCCCTCTTTGCTCAAAGACCACTTTGTGCTTTCTGAGCATTTTTTACTATTATAGAAACTCTGATCATTGCCTACAGTAAATTATCCAGCAGAGTTTAACCATATCTTCTTAAAATAATGCCTACCGATCAGGGAGAATCTGTATGGAACTTAACTTGGGAATGCTGACAAGAGCTGAAAAATATGTTGCTGGAAAAGCGCAGCAGGTCAGACAGCATCCAAGGAGCAGGAGAATCGACATTTCAGGAATAAGCCCTTCTTCAAGAATGAGGAGGGTGTGCCAAGCAGGCTAAGATAAAAGGTAGGGAGGAGGGACTTGGGGAAGGGACATTGGGAATGCGATAGGTGGAAGGAGGTTAAGGTGAGGGTGATAGGCCGGAGAGGTGTGGGGGTGGAGAGGTCAGGAAGAAGATTGCAGGTCAAGAAAGGGGTGCTGAGTCCGAGGGTTGGGACTGAGATAAGGTGGGGGGAGGGGAAATGAGGAAGCTGGAGAAATCTGCATTCATCCCTTGTGGTTGGAGGGTTCCTAGGCGGAAGATGAAGCTCTCTTCCTCCAGGCGTCGTGTTGCCATGGTCTGGCGATGGAGGAGGCCAAGGACCTGCATGTCCTTGGCGGAGTGGATGGGGGAGTTAAAGTGTTCAGCCACCGCCTTCTTGACCTGCAATTTTCTTCCCGACCTCACCACCTCTCCAGCCTATCACCCTCACCTTAACCTCCTTCCACCTATCGCGTTCCCAACACCCCTCCCCCAAGTCCCTCCTCCCTACCTTTTATCTTAGCCTGCTCGGCACACCCTCCTCATTCCTGAAGAAGGGCTTATGCCCAAAACGTCGATTCTCCTGCTCCTTGGATGCTGCCTGACCTGCTGCGCTTTTCCAGCAACACATTTTTCAGCTCTGATCTCCAGCATCTGCAGTCCACACTTTCTCCAATGCTGACAAGAGTCTAGCATCACTTTCATTAGGGAGGTCCCACCACATTATATGCTAATCAAGTATTTAAATACATACTACCCATATCAAGGGGAGGCAATGGCATAGTGGTATTATCACTAGACTATTCATCCAGAGACCTCAAACTGATCTGGACCCTGGGTTCAAATCCTCCCATGGCAAATGGTATAATTTGGATTAAATTAAAAATCTGGAATTAAGGGTCTCATGATGACCATGAAACCGATATTGATTGTTGGAAAAGCCCATCTGGTTCACTAACATCCTTTAGGGAAGGAAACTACCATCCT
Organism: Chiloscyllium plagiosum; assembly: GCF_004010195.1. Lineage (NCBI taxonomy): Eukaryota > Metazoa > Chordata > Chondrichthyes > Orectolobiformes > Hemiscylliidae > Chiloscyllium > Chiloscyllium plagiosum. The sequence continues at coordinate 12,509,409 of NC_057750.1, read as the reverse complement.
TACCTGGTCTGGTCTACATGTGACTCCAGACCCACATTAATGTGGCTAACTCTTAACTGCCCCCTAGGCAATTAGGGATGGGCAATTAATGCTGACCTAGCGAGTGATACCCATATCACATGAATTAAACAAAAATTCAGGAAATTATGGCAGTTCGATGACTTCTGTAAGAGAACAAAATGCACATGATCTTTGGAACATATGGATTGATAAGTTAAATAGACTCTTCTCATTGTACTATCTCATACTGATTTGTATTTTAGGAAATTTAGCAGATGAACATTGCTAAAATACCACTTACTTCTTCAATATCAGTCACAAAGGCAAAATCTCCATTCCAAGAAGGTATAAAGTAGCGGATAACGGTGTGACTTGGAACCCCTGGCACAGCAAGCCACGTTGCACCAAGATTGTAACTAAAATAAAATAGCCAAGTTTGCATTAGTCAGCAATTTGCTTTTAACATGTTTAAAAAGATTTTCTGTAGACTGATTTTCACTACAACTGAGTAACCAACAGTTCAAGGAATTCCTCAGCGTTCTAAAAGAATCTCTGTTTAACCATTATAAGGACTGAGTCAAGTGGGAGGGTTGGGAGGAGAGTTGTTACTTCAGTAACACTGAAAGGATTTGGCAAGTTACAGGAGGGTGATTAGCTGCAAGGTTTGATGATCTAATGGCATGGGAACAGGGGAGGAAGTGGTCCAGAATCTTGAGGAAAGTTTAATAATCTTTCGCTTTAAACTTGCATTGACTTATTTGCACAGACAGTTGACTAGGAGATGGATGGAGTCTTGGAAGATTGGTCTGGGTGCACTTTCTCCTAAAAGCTTAGATTTCTAGATATATGGTACAGGTAGAGTGGTGTTGATGAGGGGCTTTTGCCCGGAGTGTCGATTTTCCTGCTCCTTGGATGTTGCCTGACCTGCTGTGCTTTTCCAGCACCACTCTAATCTAGACTCTGATCTCCAGCATCTACAGTCCTCACTTTCGCCGAAATGGTACAGGTAGTTTCTATCAATATAACTGCAGTGCTGACAGGTCCCACATACATGGAATATTTCCACAATAACAAAGTCAATTTTAAATGCCTTTACAATTAAGAAGAGGAATCAGCAAGAATGTTTTCTCTCACTGTTACAAATAGCACTTGATATGTATGACAACATCTAGGACAAAGCAACTCACTTGGTTGACACTGCATCCACCATCTGTAACATTCACTCCCTTCACCACTGATGCTTGACAGTATGATATACAAGATGCAATGTCGAAATTCACCATGGCTCCTTCAACAGCACCTTCCAAATCTGCAACCTTTATCCCCTACAGGAAAACAGTAACTGATGCAGGAGAACACAACCACTTTCAAATTTCCCTGCAGGTCACACGCATCCTGACTTGGAACAAATCACTATAAAAGTGGAGGTGGAAGGCTGCTGCTGCTCAGATGAGGCTTATTAAAGTGTTTGGCAGCAGCAAGTTACTTCCTTATCCTCTACTTTATATCTTCTTGGAATGGAAATTTTGCCTTTATGACTGATTTTGAAGATGTAAGTGGCATCCAGTAGCAAAGGCCAAAGGGATTCTAGTGTTATGCAACAACATCTTAACAGCAGCTAAAGCTGGAAAGGAAGCTGTGATTTTGGCGCCAACATGGACATTGGTCAAGTGGAGTTTTCATTGTGTGATTTGGTGCAAAGCTTTGAGCTTGAGTTGAAGACACACTAATCAAGATGCAGGCAAAGTTAAGACTTTGACTTCGAAGTACCAAATACTATATTAATACAAGGTAAGAATGAATCTATCTCCTTTATGTGTTCATGTCTATTTGTTCCTAAGACTCTTTCTCATTCTAGAAAGTGATGTAGTGTAGTAGAGCGTGATATCTAGTGACATGATCCCAAGGTTGTTCTTGGGTCCTGATGCCCTTATACAACAGATAACAAATTATAAATAGGATGACTTTCTGGAAGAGATGGCAACATATTTCAGTCTCATTCCGAACTATCAATCTAATCAGATGATAGCTCTTATTCCCACTGAACTGCAGGAGATACTTGTGAACATATGAGCTGAAGTAGACCATTGAATCCCTCAAGAATTCATGGCTGATCTGAGTGCAACTGGAAATCCACATTTTCTTCTATCCCAATAACCTTTCATCCTTCATTTAACAAGACTCTACCTAGTTCTGCCTAGAAATGTTCAAGGACAGTGGTTCCAATATTTTCAAGAACACAGTTCCAAAAACTGACAACTCTATGTGAGAATTTTTTTTTATCTAATCACTGTTTTATAAGTGATATGACTGAAGAGCCTAACCATTCAAGTTGCCTGCCTCTATAAAGTAGTGATTATCTACACAGCATCTATATTAGCATTCCTGCTAAGATGAACTAGGTACAGCATTCACTGAGGTGACTACATGCTTCATATTTGATTGTACAGTGGCAATACTATGCATCAGAACCTCACAACGAAAGGTAGTGGTTGCCTTTGCTATTTTGTACATGTTGCAAAAGCTATCTGGCACCCATGTTCAATGCATTTACTGATTTCTAGTCCATGCAAAGTACTTTTCTCTGGAAAGCTGAGCCTCGAAAATTTACACTTGGCTAGCAATATGCTCTTGGGTCCTCCTTTCTGTTGCCACTTGCTCCTGTTCAGCTGGGTTCAGTGAATTATACTACTCAGGTTTTTCTACCTCATTATATTATGTTGGGTTCCAATTTCTGTTCCAGAGCTTTTGAAAGTATGGCCAAATGATACAGGTTTTCCATTTCCACACTTGCATCTATAAAACCTAGAAAAAATATATAAAACTTTAAATAGGAGCAGACTGAAAACTTTGGTGGTTGCTTTAGAAAGCATATACTTACAATGTATATACTTACAACTGCAAATAAATGCTTTATTTTAAAAAGTGCAATAGTTGGCTCCAATGTACACTTCACCACCTTGCCTCTAGCAGAAGGTACTTTACAGACACAATGCAGAACAAAATTTGGTACCAAATCACATCGGGTGATGTTAAAGCAGATGCTCAAAAAATCGGTGAAAAATATGGGAAAGATGGCTATAGAGATGGAAGGTTGAAACAGATTCAAGGATATTGGACAGGAATGGGATAATGAAGATGGGCCAGTACTTTGCAAGGTGTCAACAGCTGGTTTTCTGAGGAGAATAATCTTCACTCTAAGCTGCATTGGTAAACTAGTATACAATATTTGGGAGTATACAGCCCAGGGAACAAAAAAGGCTGCATACAAGCAACAGTTCCTTTAAGATGAACATAGGGGTAAGTGATGGCTTAGTGGTATTATTGCTAGACTATTAATCCAGAAACTGAACTAATGCTCTTGAGAGCTGAAAATGTGTTGCTGGAAAAACGCAGCAGGTCAGGCAGCATCCAAGGAACAGGAGAATCGACATTTCGGTCATAAGCCCACCTCCTCCCAGCCTGCCCCTGTAAAAATGCCATCCCATATTCCCAATTCCTTCGTCTCCACCGCATCTGCTCCCAGGAGGACCAGTTCCAAATCTGTACAACCCAGATGGTCTCCTTCTTCAAGGACCGCAATTTCCCCCCAGACGTGGTCGATGATGCCCTCCACCGCATCTCTTCCACTTTCCGCTCCTCCGCCCTTGAGGCCTGCCCCTCCAACCTCCACCAGGACAGACCCCCACTGGTCCTCACCTACCACCCACCAACCTCCATGTACAGCATATCATCCGCCGTCATTTCCGCCACCTCCAAACGGACCCCACCACCAGGGATATATTTCCCTCCCCTCCCCTATCAGC
>NC_057750.1:12476192-12504572 GCF_004010195.1 Chiloscyllium plagiosum | reverse complement strand
AGTGCATAGAGAGATTATAGGGAGATTAGGAGCTGTGAATGACCAAGGCTGAAGCCAGTGCGATGTGACAAAATATGTGGGGGGATGGGGGGATGGGTGAAGCAGAGGCAAAATGGAAAACAGGGGAGAATGGTAGCAAAGGGGGAAGAGGAGAGGAAAAAGGTGATGAGAGAATAGTGAGTGAGAGAAAGAGAGACAATCAAGAAATAAGAGATACAGAACAGTGAAAAGAATATATATGTAAAAAAATAAAATTACAGAGCAGAATGAAAACAGAGGGGTTGAGATGGGATAATCATCTGAAGTTGTTGAATTCAATGTTGAGATCGGCAGGCTGTAACATGCCTAGTCAGAAGATGAGATGCTGTTCCTCCAGTTTGTGATGAGCTTCACTGAAACATGCAAAGAAATGAAACCAGATGGATCATTTGGCATCAATCTAGGCACCAAAAAAGACAGCAACAGAAACAGCCCTGTCGACCCTGCAGGATCCTCCTTATTAATACTTGGGGGCTAGTGCCAAAATTGGGAGAGCTGTATCACAGATTAGTTAAATTACAGCCTAGCATATCATACTCATTGAATCATACCTGGCAATGTCTCAGGCACCACAATCACTATCCCTAAGTCTGTCCTGTTTCACCAGAGGTTGCAGCACAGCAGTATACAGTCCTAGAGTCCTCAACATTGACTCTGAACCCCACGAAATCTCGTGCTTCAGATTAAACAGGGAAAAGAAAACTTTTTGCTGCTTACCACATATTGGCTTTCATTAGTTGATGAATCAGTACTCCAATACTTAGAGGAAGCACTGAGGATGGCAAGGCACAAAATATACTCTGACGGGGGGATTCCTGATGAAGGTCTGATGCCTGAAATGTCAGTTCTCCTGCTCCTTGGATACTGCCTGACCTCCTTGGATATTCCAGCACCACAGTCTCAACTCTGGACGATTTCAATGTCCACCACCAAAAATGGCTCAAAAGCAGTATGACTGATTGAGCTGGTCAGGTTCTAAAGGACATCGCTGCTAGACTGGATCTGCAGCAAGTGGTAAGGGAACCAATAAGAGGGAAAACATACTTGACCTCATCCTTAGCAAGCCGCCAGCTGCAGATGCATCTGTCCATGACAGTATCAGGAACAGTGATCTCCGCACAATCCTTGTGAAGTCCCACCTTTACATTGAGAAGAACCTTCATCGTGTTACAAGACCATAAGACACAAGAGCAGAAATTAGGCCAATCAGGTCTGCTCTATCATTCAATCGTGGCTGATAAGTTTCTTAACCCAATTCTCCCGCTTTCTCCCCATTACCCTTGATCCCCCTGATATTTAAAAACCTGTCTATCACAGCCTTAAACATATTCAATGACCTGGCCTCTACAGTCTTCAGTGGCAATGAATTCCATAGATTCATTACTCTCTGGCTGAAGAAGTTTCTCCCTACCTCCATTCTAAAAGGTCTTCCCTTTACTCTAAAGCTGTGCCCTCGGGTCTGAGTCGCTACTAACAATGGAAACACCTTCCCAACATCCACTCTGTCTAGGCCACTCAGTATTCTGTATGTTTCAATTAGATCCACCTTCACCTTTCGACTATAGACCTAAAAGTCCTCAAACATTCTTCATATGTTAACATTTTCATTCCTGGGACCATTCTCTTGAACCTCCTCTGAACATGCATCAGGGCCAGTACATCCTTCCTGAAATATGGGGCCTAAAACTGCACACAATACTCCAAATATGGTCTGACCAGAGCCTTATAGAGCCTCAGAAGTACATCCTTGCTTTTATATTCAAGCCCTCTCAAAATAAATGCCAACACTGCATTTCCCTTCCTAACTACTTACTCAAACCTGCAAGTTTACCTTGAGAGAACCCTGGGCTAGAACTCTCAAGCCTCTTCATACTTCAGACTTCTGAATTTTCTCCCCATTTAAAAAATAGTCCATGCCACTATTCTTCCTATCAAAGTGCATGACCTCACACTTTTCCATGTTGAACTCCATCTTCCACTTCTTTGCCAACTTTCCTAACTTGTCCAAATCCTTCTTCAGCCTCCTCCCCTCCCCCCCTCCCATGCTACCTGTCCCTATACCTATCTTTGTATCATCTGCAAACTCAGTGAGAATGCCCTTAGTTCCTTCATCTAGATCGTTAATGTATAAAGTGAAAAGTTGTGGTCCCAGCATTGACCCTTGTGGAACACCACTTGTCACTGTCTGCCATCTTGAGAAGAACTTTTTTTATCCCCAATCTCTGCTTTCTGCCAGACAGCCAAGTTTCGATCCATGCTAGCACCTTAGCTCTAAACCCATGGGCTTCTATTTTACTCAGTAGCCTCCTGTGCACCACCTTATCAAGGGCCTTCTTGAAGTCCAGTAGATAACATCCATTGGCTCTCCTTGGTCTAACCTGCTCATTAATTTCTCAAAGAATTCTAGCAGATTTGTCAGGCAAGATTCCCCTTGATGAATCAGACTTGATAAGGGAGCTTAAGATGAAGGAAGCGTTAGGAGGCAGTGATCATAATATGATTGAATTTACTCTGCAATTTGAGAGGGAGAAGATACAATCAGAGGTAACGGTATTGCAGTTGAATATAGGCAACTACAGAGACATGAGGGAGGAGGTGGGTAGAATTGACTTGATGAAACAGTTGGCAATTAGGAGGTGGGGAGACTGAGGAAGCATTTGGACAGGTTAGGAGAGTGGGCAAAGAAGTGGGAAGATGGAGTACAATGTGGGAAAATGTGAGGTCGTGCACTTTGGTAGGAAGAATAGAGGCATGGACTATTTTCTAAATGAGGAGAAAATTCAGAAGTCTGAAGTACAAAGAGACTTGGAAGTTTAGTCCAGCATTCTCTCAAGGGAAACTTGCACATTCAGTCAATAGTAAGGAAGGCTTGATGAAACCATGCTGACTTTACCTATTTTACCATTCACTTCCAAATATTCAGAAATCTCATTCTTCACAATGGATTTCAAATCTTACTCACAACCGAGGTTAGGCTAATTGGTCTGGAATTATCCATCTTTTGGCTTACTCTGTTTTTAAACAAGGGTGTCACATTAGCGATTTTCTAGTCCTCTGGGACCCTCCCTGATACCAATGACTCCTGAAAGATCACGACAAATCCTCCATCATCACTTTCAACTATCTCCCTTAGAACTCTAGGGTGTAGTGCATCTGGTCCAGGTGACTTATCCACCTTCAGGCCAGTTTTTCTCGCACCTTGCCCTTGGTGATGGTCACCATATTTAGTTCTGCCCCTTTACTCTCTTGAATTTTTGGAATATTACTTGTGTCTTCCATTGTGAAGACTGATGCAAAGAAATTGTTCAATTCTTCAGCCATTTTCCTGTTCCCACTACTATCTCTCCAGCATAATTTTCAAGCAGCCCAATGTCCACTTTTGCCTCTCTTTTGCCCTTTATACATCTAAAAAAACTCTTACAGTTTTCCTTTAACTAGCTTACCCTCATTTTTAATCTTCTCCCTCCTCATTTCTTTTTTTGTTGCCCTCAGATGGTCTTTGTAAGCTCCCACTGCCCTTTGCCACATTATATGCTTTCTCTTTTGTTTTTATGCTACCCAAGACTTCCCTAGTCAGCTATGGTTGCCTCATCCTCCCTGTATCAGGCTTCTTTTCCCTCAGGATGATTCTCTGCTGTGTCACCTGAATTACTCCCAGAAACTCCTGCCATTACTGTTCCATTGCCTTTCCTGCTACGCTCCTCTCCTAGTCAATTCTAACCAGCACCACCTTCATGCCTCTGTAGTTGCCTTTAATCAGCTGTAATACTGTTATTCCTGATCCTATCTTCTCCCTCTCAAATTGCAGAGTAAATTCAATCATATTATAATCACTGCTTCCCAAGGGTTCCTTCACCTTAAGCTCCCTTATCAAGTCTGCTTCGGTGCACAACACTAAATCCAATATTGCCTGTTCCCTACTAGGCTCAAGCTGTTTCAAAAAGCCATCTCGTAGACATTCCACAAATTCCTTTTCTTGTAATCCTCTACCAACCTGATTTTCCCAGTCCACCTGCATGTTGAAATTCCCCATGATCACTGTAACTTTGCCTTTCCTAAACATCTTTTCTATGTACTGATGCATCTTGTGCCCCAGCTCCTGACTAATGTTTGGAGGCCTGTACATAACCCCAACTATCGTTTCTTCACCTTTGCAGTTCCTCAATTCTGCTCACACGGATTCTTGTTGTGTGGCACTATCATCATGCTAAATAGGACAGACTTTGAACAGATCTAGCAACTCAAGACTGGGTATCCAGGAGGCGCTGTGGGTCATCAACAGCAGCAGAACTGTGCTCCTGCACAATTTGTAACCTCGTGGCCCAGCATATCCCCCAGTCAACCATTACCAGGGAATCAATGCTGGTTCAATGAAGACTGCAGGAGGGCAGGCCAAGAGGAGCACCAGGCATACCTGAAGATGAGGTGTCAACCTGGTGAAGATACCAAACAGCACTACTTGCATTCCAAACAGCATAAGCAGCAAGTAATTGACAGAGCTGATCCCGCAACCAACAGATCAGAACTAAGCTCTGCAATCCTGCAATATCCAGTCATGAATGATGGTGGACAATTAAACAAATCACTGGAGGAGGAGGCTCCATAAATATCTCCATCCTCAATGATGGAAGAGCCCAGCACATTCGTGCAAAAGATAAGCTTGAAGCTTTCACAGCACATTTCAGCCAGAAATGCCAAGCGAATGATCCATCTCGGCTTCTCCAGTGGTCTCCAGCATTATAGATGCCAGTCTTCAGTCATCGATTCATTCCACGTGATATCAAGAAACTGGAAAAACTGGATACTGCAAAGGCTATGTGTCCTGACAACATTCCAATAATAGTACTAAAGAATTGTGCTCCAAAACTTGCCACTCCCCTAGCTAAGCTGTTCCAGTGCAGTTACAACACTGGTATCTACTCAACAATGTGGAATATAGCCCCAAGTATGTACTGTGCATAAATAGCAGGACAAACCAACCCAGTCAATTACCGCCGCATCCATCTACTTTCGATCATCAATAAAGTGATGGAAGATGTCATTAACAGTGCGATCAAGCAGCACCTGCTCAGCAATAACCTGATCAGTGATGCCCAGTTTAGGTTCTGCTAGGGCCACTCAGCTCCTGACCTCATTGCAGCCTTAGTCGAAACATGGACAAAAGAGCTGAATTCCAGAGGTGAGGTAAGAATGACAGGCCTTGACATTAAGGCTGCATTCCACCAAGCATGGTATCAAGAAGCTCTAGCAAAACTTGAATCAATTGGTATTGGAGGTAAACTCTCTTGTGGTTGCAGTCATACCTGACACTTAGGAAGATGTTCGTGGTTCTTGGAGGTCAGCCGTTCCAGCTCCAGGACATTTCTGCAAAGAGTTCCTCAAGGTAGTGTCCGAGTCCTAACCATCTTCAGCTGCTTCATCAATGATCTTCCCTTTATTATAAAGTCAGAAGTAGGGATGTTCGCCAATGATTGCACAAAGTTCAGCATTATTCATGACTCCTCAGATACTGAAACAGTCCATGTTCAAACGCAGCAAGATCTGAACAATATCCAGGCTTGGTCTGACAAGGGCTGAAAAATGTGTTGCTGAAAAAGCGCAGCAGGTCAGGCAGCATCAAAGGAGCAGAAGAATTCTTCTTCAAGAGCTTATGCCCGAAGCGTCGATTCTCCTGCTCCTTTGATGCTGCCTGACCTGCTATGCTTTTCCAGCAACACATTTTTCAGCTCTGATCTCCAGCATCTGCAGTCCTCACTTTCTCCTCCTTGGTCTGATAAGGGGCAAGTAACATTCATGCCACACAAATATCAGACTATGACCATCACCAATAAGTCACAATCTAACCACTGCCCCTTGGCATTCAATGGTGTACCATCAATGAATCCCCCACTCCAACTCCAAAACAACTCCAACCACTCCAATCTCCTCATAGCTACAATTCTCCAGCCTTGGCAATACTGTAGTAAATCTCTCTGCACTCTCTCCAGAGCAATTATGTCCTTCCTGTAATGTGGTCAACAAAACTGCACACAATACTCAAGTTGAGGTCTTATACGGACTCATAAGTATCTTATATAGTTTCATCATCTCATCCCTACTTTTGCATTCTATACCTATGCCAATGAAGGACAGCATTCCAAATGTAATCTTTGCAACCTTATCTACCTGTACTGTTCCCTTTAGGGACCTGTGCACTTGCACACCAAGATCTCTCACTCCATCTACCCCTCTCAGTATATTCCTATTCATTGGGCATTCGCTTTTATTGTCTGACCTCCCCAAATGTATTACTTCACACTTGTACACAGATCTTTGAAAGTTGCCACCCAGGTAAATAGTGCGGTGAAGAAGGCATATGGCGTACTGGCTTTTATTGGTAGAGGAATTGAGTTCCGGAGTACTGAGGTCATGTTGCAGTTGTATAAAACTCTGGTGCGGCCAGAATCTGGAGTATTGTGTGCAGTTTTGGTCGCCATATTATAGGAAGGATGTGGAGGCACTGGAACGCTGCCAGTAGCAGTGGTGGACTCTCCCTCATTATGGGCATTTAAGCGGGCATTGGATAGGCATATGGAGGATAGTGGGCTAGTGTAGGTTAGGTGGGCTTGGATCGGTGCAACATCGAGGGCCGAAGGACCTGTACTGCGCTGTATTCTTCTATGTTCTATGAGAGTTGTACTCCACCTGCCACTTTCCTGCCCACTCCACCAATCCATATACATCATTTTGGGCATACAGCTATCATCTACTTAGCCAATTTTTTGTGTCATCTGCAAATTTCCTAATTGTGTCCCCATGTTCAAGTCAAAAATCATTAATGTCTTAAACAAACAGCAGGGATCTCAAAACCAAGCTCTGTGAAACATCACTAGAAACTGCTTTCTATTTGCATGGGGAGCAATCAACTAATACTCTTCGTTTCCTGTTACTAATCCAACTTTGAATCCAATTCGACACATCATCCCACGGACTTTTAGGTTTTTGACCAGTCTGCCATGTGAGATCTTGTCAAACGCCTTACTAAAATCTATGTAGACATTATCCACAGCAGTATCCTCATTGATCCTCATTGTCACTACTTCAAATAACTTAATATGATTTATTTCCCTTAACTAAGTCAGGCTAGCCATCTCAGACTAGTCCATGCCTCTCTAAGTGACAATTTATCCAAAGTAAGACTAACTGGCCAATTTTTTTTGGCATTTCTTTTGTATCCTTTTTAAACAATGGAACCACATTTCCATTCCTCCTGTCCTCCAGCACCTCACCTATGTCAAGTGAAGATTGGAAAATAATCCTCACAGTATCTGCTATTTCCTCCCTCACTTCCTTCGAATCCCTAGCGAATAATCCATCCAGTGCTGACAACTTATCCACTTTCAAGGATTCCAGTTTCTTGAACACTTCCTCTCTCATTATGATAATTTTGTCCAATATTTCAAAGTGCTTCTCTTGGATTACCATAGCCACATCATCCCTTTCCTTTATGAATACAGAGACAACAAAAAAACTTCACACATCTTCTACATCTTCACACAAGTTCCCTTCTAGCTCTGATAGGTCCCACTCTCTTCTTAACTATCCTTTTGCTGTTTATATACTAGTAAAACATCTTCAAGTTTTTCTTTACCTTACTTACTAATTTTTTCATATTATCTCTTTAATTTCCTTATTTCTCTTTTTACTTGATCCCCGTAATTTCTATACTCCTCTAGGCTATCTGCAGTGTTGAGCCTTTGTGACTTTCATTACTTTCTTTTTCTGTTTAATCTTTCCTTGTATTTTTCAGACACCAAGGGAATCTAGATTTGGCAGCACCCTTCTTATTTTGAGAGGGGACATGTCTGCTTTGTGCCCTAAGGACCTTACTTTTTAGAGCCTCCCACTGGTTTCCCACGGATTTATCCTTTAGCTGTGATGTCCAGTCCATGTCAGCCAAACCACTTCTCAGTTTTGTAAAATTAGCCTTCCCCCAGTTAAAAATGTTTACTTCTGATTTATCTCGGTCCTTTTCCATAATAATACTAAATCTAACCAAATTGTGGTCGCTATCCCTGACAGTCACCCCAATGTCACTTTACCTACTTGCCCATCCTCATTTTCCAAAATGAAATCCATAATTGCATCTCCTCTTGTTCTGTTTAAAAAGATATTCTGGCACACAGTACATGAATTTTTCACTCTCAATGCCCTGTATTTTGGTTGAAACCTAGCTGATATTGGGAGAGTTAAAATCTCCTACTATAATTGCCTTCTTACTCCTACAGGCAGATACTTGTCTACATATATGTTCTATATGCCACTCTCTATTTGGGAGTCAGTAGTATATTCCTAGTAGAGCTCAACCCATAAAATCTCAGTTGTTAACCTATTTGGTTTATCACTCCTTCTCACAACTGTAATTGATTCTTTAACCAATACTGTTATCCCTACTCCTGTTTTGTCATACACTATCCAGTCTGAAAACTCTATATCCAGGAATACTGAGCCACCAATTTTACCCCTCCTTTAGCCAGTTTCTGCCATAGCAACATCATGCTGTTATGTGTGTATCTGTGCTCTTAGTTCACCTATCTTGTTGGTTGTACTCCATGCATTGAAGCATAAACAGCTCAACCCCATCAATTTCCTTTGCTGTATGCTTTTTAATCCTTGTTTCTTTTTTATTTCTGAGTAGCTGACGACATTACCAATAGACTACCTCCTGTTTCCTGATCTGAATTTGACGTATCTAAGCCTCCACTGAAGGAGAAATTTACATTGCAGAGAGAGAAGAATTATGTTGGAGATACAGTATAAACAGGAAAAGGATACAGATGAATATTAACTTAGTAAAGCTTACAGATCATTGCAGTACATTTCAATGATCAAAATGCACAGGGAAGGATTTGCTCTCCCCATCCAAAAATCCCCAAATCACCTAGACAAATTAACTCACAGGGGTGACTAAATGGGCAAAAGTCACCCTCATGAAGTGAATACAAGGAAATGCTGAGGAACTGCTCTTCCTATCACATACCATCTCATAACAGTACCACCAAGTTCTTCTCCAAGCCATACACCATCCTCACCTGGAATTTTATCAGCATTCCTTTAGTGTCATTGGGTCAAAATCATGGAATTCCTCCCTTGACAGCATTTTTGGTGTACTGAACAAAATGGACTACAGTAGGGGCAATTAGGAATGAACAATAAATGCTGGCTCAGCCAGCGACACCCACATTCCCAAATAAATGTGCTGGCTGCTGCTATTAGTGTGCCTATCAGCAGAAGTGTGGGAGAGAAACAATCTGTAATTGGAGGAGCAACAATCAGCTACGTGAATAAGTGGCAGCAGTGAGCTGTTGTTGGAAGAGCAGGAAATTGTGAAAGCAGGAAAGAGCAAGGTGTGTGAATTGGTTTGAGGATGGAGGGACAGCGACATGGACTGAGATCCAGGGAGTGAGCTGGGGTAGCTGATCTCAGGGCATGGGGCTAAAACCAAGGATGTGCTGGGGTGAGGTTTCCGAACTCTTTCAGGGGGCTGGTGTGGTTTCAGGTGTAGGAGGCCCTCATGCAGGAGGCACCCACCGTTTTGCTTAGGTCAGAAAAGTGAGCCAGGATTGACCTCAGTATTTTTGTTAGAATTGAGGACAGAGCCAATTTTTCACCCTGAATAACAGGAAGGGGAGCTTTGAGGGAGAAAAATGGCTGCAAATAGACTGAGTGCGAGGGAGAAACAGCGATGCACAAGAGGTCTAAGGGGTTGGTAAGGAGACTGAGGCTTGGTAGGTGCTGCAAAGTGGCAGAGGATTAGACAGTGGGCCACAGGAGTATTGGGGAGGGGCAGGGAGCTGCCAGGGTTCTGGTAAGTGACAGGGGCTACAAGGGAGCTGGGAGGGATTCTACAGGGATTTAGGGGAGACAGGGTCCACAAAGTCACTGGTGGAAAGGGGGTTGCAGGTTGGCTGTGGGGAAATGGTTCAGGGGCAAGAAGAGTGTGATGTGGAGTTCAGAGGGATCTGCAAAGGGGGTAAAAGGAGATAAAGGACCTAAGAAGAGCTAGGTGGCCACATGGGGTATGTGGGAAGATGGGGTGATTGCAAGGGGGCTACGGACTTGAGGAGCCACAAGGTGGACCTGAAGTACAGGGAGGCTGCAACGAGGCACTGTTGGAAGAAAGATGGAGTCTTCAAGGGATTGGGAGGGGTGGGGGAGATAAAAGATTTCAATGAGGGTGGAAAGTATAGACAGGCTGTAAGGGAGAGAAAAAGGCTGCAAAGAAAACAGCTTCAAACTGAAATAATTCCACAGAAACTGGTATCCCATCACCAAGTCACCCTTTACTTACATGTGCATAGTACATGACACTGACCCACCTAGCTCAGAGCCAGCTCCTACAGTAACCCTGACACTCCTGTTTATTTTCTTTTAAACTTACAACTTATCTCTTCACATGTTAAAAACCACCTTACACACGGTCCTGTGTTTGAAATTTCAAACATCTTTACAGAAAAAATCTCACATACTATTGAGTCTTTTTGAAGGTAAAATGACAAAATGTTAGAAAATTTCATTTGTTTGAAATGTGGAGAACATCCATCAACATCTGTAAATCGCAAAACATATTCTGAGTCGGAAGATCCAGAACAGATAAAAAAACCAAAATATTTCGAATGTGTTAAATTACAAAAATATGAATATTTGGCACTGTGACTGTCCATTCATTCTTATTGCACTGAACAACACAACTCCATGAGTTCCCAACCCCCAGGAGACAAGAAATCATCCAACATAATACAAATACTTGTCATTGAGGAGAGCAGGATGATGAAAGATAGGTCAGTCTGCGATAATCATCAAGCAAGGGGACAAATCCAGTCACAAAATGACACCTTTTTGTCAAGATCCTCACTTGTTGGGCCTCTTTATGTAAATCAGCCAAAGCACTCATCTTTGCTTTGGTTTTATTGTACATTTGTGCCATCATATTGACATGTTTGTACATCTATATGTGAAAACCAGGAATGAGTGTTGTGGTCTCTTTTGGCATCAAGAGAGGAACTGCTTCTGCTTTGCAGTGTCGAACACACCCGATTATATTGTGCACTGATGCCATATGTCATGGTGTGTGCACACAGTGGTGAGTTTGGTGGCACTGCAGAAAACAGGAGCGAGATACACTCCTGTTTATAGCTGTCGGCCAGGTTTCCCTGATTGGACCGGATTAACAGTCCCAATCAGGGAACTGATATTCTGTGAGATCCACCTAGCTGACCTCTTTCCAATCGCTACATCACTTCCCTTTTATGTCTTGGGATGTCGTTCCATTCTTTTTCCTGTCACTTCTCCTGGGCCATTTTTGCATCAGGTCCGGTTCCTCTGACTCTGCCTCAAATACTGAACCTGTAGCCTGCCTCTTGAGCCTGGAGCATTTTGGTTAAAATTCACCTTCTTCTTCAGGCAGTAATGGTATTGAGGCGGTTATATCTGCTGTTTCTATCTCATCCTCAGAGATTTCTTCAATGCTAGGTGGAGGGGAAGAATGCATAGGTTCTGACAGCCTTGCAAGATGTGCTGAGGGGCCGGTATGTTTTGCTCCTGCTCCATTTGTGAGGTTACAGCTATCATTTGATCCACGTGCTTGTTCAGGATTACCTCTCCATCCTGAACTTTGCATGTCACAAGAGCTGACCATGCCTCTTACCAATGCAAGGCCATTCCCGTGGTTTCAACATCAGTCGCTTTCCCCTGAAGTAAATTGTATCTCTGGCTTAGAAGTGTCTTGTGTCTGGTATTGGCATTCCAGATGCTGTTTCACCCCAGATCTGGGAATATCAGATTTAATTTGGTGCAAAGTCTTCTCTCCATTAGCAACTCTGCTGGAGCTGTCCCTGTAGATGCATGAGGGGTGATCCTGTCGTCAAACAGGAACCAGGACAGTTTGCTATTAAATTAGGCTTTAGGCTGTTTCTTTAAGCCTACCTTCAAAGTTTGTTCTGCACTTTCCACCAGACTATTGGATGATGGTTGGTATGGAGCTGTCCTAACAGGCTGAATGCCATTCAACTTAGGAAATACTCGCATTCCCTGCTGATAAATGATGGCCCATTGTCTGTGACCAACACTTCTGCGAGTCCGTGTATTGCAAAAGATGCTTGCAACTTTTCAATTGTTGTCCCCGTGTTTGACAAATAACCTCTATGCATGCCCAACCACTTTGAATAAGCATCTGTCATGAGTAAAAATCTGGAACCCATGAAAGGACCATCATAGTTGACATGTGACTGTGTCCAGAGTTTGTCTGGCCATTCCATGAACTTGCGGGAGCAACTGGCCGTAATTTTTATTCTTGTTGGCACTCTGGTCACAACCCCACCAACACAACTATGTTGGCATCTAATCCTGACCACCAGATATAACGTCTCACCAACATTTTCATTTTCAAAACCTCGGGATGACCCTGTTGGACTTCAGCCAGTATCTGGAAATTATTTTTGGTTGGGACAATTACTCTTGCTCTCCATAACATAGCATCCTCTAGGCTGATCTGGTTTCAGTGCATCTTAAAAGGTTCTGGTTGTAAGGGTTTTTTCTCCCCCATCATAACCAACTGTTTTAGTTTGGCCAGGATCGCTTTGTGATATTGTCAGTGGTGACCAGAAGGGTGTTCAGAAAGTTTAAAATCAGAACGGACTGTATCCACCAGTGGGAAACAACTCAATGCATCCCATTTGTCACTTGATCTAGAGGCCAATGTTCCAACTTGTTAATGTACCACGCAGAATAACAGCCTACTGCTGAATTCGACCTGAAGCTATGGACGTCACAGCCCCTTCCCTCTTTAAGTAGCCCTAGCGGGGGTTTATGGTCTGACTATTACAAATTTACGTCATTAAAGGTATTGGCGGAACTTTCTCATACCAATGATAAATACCAAACCTTCCTTCTTTATCTGGTCATACCTTCATTTGGCATCAGCTAAAGTCCAGGAAGCATATGCTGTCAGATGTTCCTCTCCCCAGGCCACTACTGAGCAAACACTATCCTGATACCATAAGGGGAGGCATCGCACGTCAGCAGCACATCTCGCTTGGGATCGATAGCAGCTGTTACACTTCTCTAAAGGCTACATCTTGGCTACAAGACCATTTCCAAGGCTGCCCCATTTTCAATAACACATGTAAAGGTGCCAGGACGAAGGCAACATTTGAATTTTCCATAATAACTGATCCAAGTAAAGATCTAAGCTCTATTACAGACAAGATATCTGGGGCACTTTTGATCACCCTCACTTTATCTTCCAAAGGGTGTAAACCAGTCTTGTCGACTCTGTAGCCCAAGTAGGTCACTTGGGGTGCTTGGAACACACATTTGTTTCTCCTAAGGTACGCATCCGCCTTGGAGAAATGTTAAAGCATATGCTCAAGTTCTCTAAATGCTCTTTATTGGTCTTCCCAATTATTAAGGAGAAAGTGAGGTCTGCAGATGCTGGAGATCAGAGCTGAAAATGTGTTGCTGGAAAAACGCAGCAGGTCAGGCAGCATCCAGGGAACAGGAGAATCGACGTTTCGGGCATAAGCCCTGAAGAAGGGCTTATGCCCGAAACGTCGATTCCCAATTATTAGCATATCATCCAGATAAATTCCAACCTGGGGTAGACCTTGTAAAGTATTCTCCATCGGCCGCTGCAAAATGGTACCTCAAAAAGTAGTCTCATATATTGGTACAAAGCCTTATGGGCATTAATTGTAGCATACTTCTGAGAATCCTCATCTAATCACAATTGCAAGTACACATGGCTCATGTCCAGCTTCATGAAGAACATCCCCTTCCACCAGTTTTGCATATAATTCCTCAATGTGAGGGACTGAGTAGTTATCCAGTTGTGAGAAGTGGTTTACCATTTGTTTGAAACCTCCACAAAGATGAATTGGCCTATCAGGCTTCACAAGCAATTAGACCAGTGTCACCTATTCTGCAAACTGGACTGGTTTGATGATTCCTTTGCTTTATGGTCTCCTGATTTCTGCCTTTACGTTTGTAGGTAAGGCAAATGGCACTAAGCGGGCCTTGCAGAATTGTGGTATTGCTTCTTGCTCAACATGTAAGGTGACCTTGGCGTCTTTGCTGGCTCTAGACCTTCCTGAACAACTTGCAGGTTTTTAATTAGGACTTCACTCAGGCAGTCATTTTCTAATCGAAAAATGTTGAGCCAATCAAGCTGCATCTCTCTCAACAAATTTTACTCTATCAAGCTTGAGCCCAAGCCTCCTAGGACAAATAGTGGTAACTGAATCAACTGTTTCTCATAAGAGACCAGAACCTAAGTTGGAATCTTAATCTGTATGGATTCTCTGGTGTAGGTTTTCAACCTGGCTGAGTCTTGTGTAAACTTAAGGATTGGAGTCCAGAGCTAAGTTTGGTAAAAACTAGTTCTGCTATCACTGATACAGCCGCAACAGTACTGGTCTCCATTAGAAATGGGTAACCATCTAATGAGATATTAATTTTGATTAGTTCTGATTCGGATGCTGCTAAGCAATTTAACTGTTACAAACCAGTGGGCGGCATTGTGGTACAGTGGTTAGCACTGCTGCCTCACAGCGCCAGAGACCTGGGTTCAATTCCCGCCTCAGGCAACTGCCTGTGTGGAGTTTGCACATTCTCCCTGTGTCTGTGTGGGTTTCCTCCGGGTGCTCCGGTTTCCTCCCACAGTCCAAAGATGCGCAGGTCAGGTGAATTGGCCATGCTAAATTGCCCGTAGTGTTAGGTAAAGGGGTAAATGTAGGGGAATGGGTGGGTTGCGCTTCGGCGGGTCAGTTGGACTTGTTGGGCTGAAGGGCCTGTTTCCACACTGTAAGTAATCTAATCTAACCAGCTGTAGGTAAAATTTCCAGGGTGTGTACTCTCCTGCATACCGACCTATGAGTTCTCTTATTCAATTCAGGTCTAGTGGGACTCTCTTGCTATCTTGACTCTGCATACTGGCAGCAACTACGATGGCCTACCCGACCAGATTCTCAAGAATATTTCAACCATTTGACTGATGCTTGGCTTTGATCTGGAGTTTTGTTGTGGACTGACCTAAAGTCCTTCTCCTCAGGATATGTCGTGAGTAAGACAATGCAAATGTTTTCATTCAAGTGGTGTTCCCCAAGGTCAGTCAGCCTGGCAAGGGTGTAACTTCCATCGGAATACCCTGTAAGTCAAAAGCTCCACTTGCTACATTTTCTAATGGCAAAGCCAGTTGTACTGTTTGAAATCCAGTTGAGCTTCTGCTAATAGGCACTTTTGCAAGATCACATCATTAATCCCACATTCAAACTTTCTCTCAGCATCCCATTTAAGGTTAAACCAAAATCACATGCTTTTGTCAGTCTTCTTAACCTCCTCAAAAATCCCAATTCAGATACCCCTTGATCTCAAACTGTTGAGTAAAACCAATAGTGTCTCAGAATTAGAAAAGGCTCGGTGTCATAATACTGTTCAGCTAAATCCATCAACTCTTGAAAGGTTTTAGTATCTGGTGCCTCAGGGAAGTTTAGGCTTCTAATAATCAAAACACCTGTGGGTCCACAAGCTGTCAGTAGCATTACTTATTGTTTTCACCTGCCCCAATGTCATTTGCCCAGAAAAAAATTAAGCATTATTGCCACATATGGGGCCCAGTCTTTGACGGCAGGATCGAAGGTGCTAAGCTTCCCAAATAGTGTTGTGATGCCAGGAATGTTTACCCCAACTCAAAGAAAACTGTTATGAGTTAATTTCTTCAGGGGCATATTTTCCTCCTGTCACCATTGAAATAACTCCACAAAGGTGGGTATCCCATCACCAAATTACCCTTTATTTACACATGCATTGTGAATGACACTTACCCATGTAGCTCAGAGCCAGTTCCTAGAGTAAGCAGAACCCCTAACATTCCTGTTTATATCTGTCAGCCAGGGTTCCCTTTTTGAATCAGGTTAACAGCCCCAATCAGTGAACTCATATTTTACAATCAACGAGGTAAAAACAATGACTGCAGATGCTGGAAACCAGATTCTGGATCAGTGGTGCTGGAAGAGCACAGCAATTCAGGCAGCATCCGAGGACAGGCAAAATCCTCGGATGCTGCCTGAATTGCTGTGCTCTTCTAGCACCACTGATCCAGAATCATATTTTACAATGTCCACCTGGCTGACCTCATTCCAATCACTCCACAAACCTGCCCACAAAGAAACATTCAGCTTACTAGGAGTTAGGAAGCTTGAAATCATCGATAATGAAATCTTGCAAATGAATGTGATATCTCTAGCTTGAGGACACATAGATTCAGGAGCTAATCAATGGGGAAGATTGCAAGTGGGTGCTATTGTAAAGATCAGAACGTCAATTGTTCAATTTCAATTTGAACTGTGACAGTACCATACACTGAAGGTGTATTCAGGACTTTTTTTGTGTGTGGAAGTATGTGCCAGTTATTTTGCAAGAAGTTATGCTAACTTTTGTCAATTTAAATATCTTGGAAACTAATGTTTTTCTTGTGTGTAGTAGCTTTAAGTATAACTAGAATTACCATTATTGAGATTATTGACCAATGATTTCAACTTCAATTCTGTGAGAGTCCAAATACATTTGCCAACATAAATTAAAAAGGTATCGTAAATATGTGACTGCATCACCTCATTATGGAAGTAAAAAGAATGAAAACGTAGCCCATGAAAACCAAAATGAACTCCTCAGAAGAAAACAAACTTTTTTGTGCTCTGGTACATTTCTTCACACACTGCTGCTGAAAATATTGGGCTGGGTTTTCCAAGGAATGGCAATTTTGCACAGATTGCCACTTCACATCTTTCAAGTGCAATGAAAGAGCTACACATCTCTGACAGGAGATTCAACCAGGGCTCCCTCAGAAATGCAGAATGCTTCTCTAGAGACGTAGGTACCATGACATAGAATGCCAGATCAGTAGGATACCAAGGGGGTAGGGTGACAGGTAAGAAGAGTTTCAGAACATAAGTTGGAAAAAGGACCAGGTAACTGATGAAGTATCTAAGGTAGGTCATGGCAAGTGAGGAATACTATGTCTAGTAAGGGGTAGGAGACAGGGGTATTGGGTCCCAAGTGGGGGTGATTGTATCCCAGAAAGGGATTGGGTCTGGCAGAGGAGCAGGAGTAATGGGTCAGGAGCTAGGAGAGATCAGTTCTGTTAGTGGGTAAAGCGGTGATTTGGACTAGAACAGTGGAGGGGCATGTCAGGCCGGAGCAAACAGGATTGTTGGGTTTCAAGTGTCGGTCCTAAGAAGTGGAAGAGAGGTTAAGTCCAGACCAGAGGTGGGTTTCAGATCTGGCAACAGGGCAAGGCAAGTCAGGTCCAGTGGCGGTGGTAGGAGATTGGTATGGTGAGGGGAAAGGATTCAGGTAACAGAAAGAGGTATTGAGTCACAGAGATTCAGTCACACCTGAGTCACAGGTGGGCAGCACGGTGGCACAGTGGTTAGCACTGCTGCCTCACAACGCCAGAGACCCAGTTCAATTCCCACCTCAGGCAACTGAATGTGTGGAGTTTGCACATTCTCCCAGTGTCTGCGTGGGTTTTCTCTGGGTGCTCCGGTTTCCTCCCACGGTGAGTTGGCCATGCTACATTGCCCGTAGTGTTAGGTGCATTAGTCAGAGGGAAATGGGTCTGGGTGGGTTGCTTTTCGGAGGGTCGGTGTGGAATTGTTGGGCCGAAGGGCCTGTTTCCACACTGTAAGTAATCTAAAAAGTCATAAAGAAGGAGGTTGTCTGATTTGGTGGCGAGGGGTTGTCAGGTTCTGGGAGTAGAGGACTGTTGAGTCCTTCGGGGGAAAGACAGCATGTTGGGTGGCAAGGAAGTGTCGGATCCAAGGGATAGACATGTGACTGGAGTGTCAAGTCTCAGGGTTAAGATGGTTCAGGTCAGTGTCTGGGAGGGGTTGTTAGGAGTATGGAGGAAGTAGATGTGGGGGGATGCGAGTGTTAAGTTAGAGGTAAATTTTAGTATTTACTTAGGAGTTAGACTAGAAATTTAATAGCTTCCTGAGTAACTACTTCAGAGGAACATTCTAAATTCTCTGATTTAAATGGATAAACATTGTAGGATAGAGAAATTGACGAGTGCAATTTTCAATTTCTCTGGTAATTCATTTACCATTTGCTACAATGGATTCCATGGAGTTCCCTTGTAACAACTCACTTCTACATTTCAGAAACCATTATCTGGCCATTGGAAAATCCAGCCAGATTGATAGCACGAGAACACTTAGCAAACTACGCCTGCTTATTTACCTCCCCAAGACTCCATCAGTCTTCTGAAAGGAAGAGAACATTCTTCCTAGCCTTCAACTAGTGTACATGTAATTCCACAGCACAAGCCAAAAAGCTGTACATCTGGCCATTATGATTCAAATTGCAGTCAGAGTAACAGGCCATCCACTCACTATGGAGAAGACAAACTAGTTTTTACGTAACATATGCTGGTTTTAAGAAGCAATTTCCAACATTGCAAAATAGCATGGTGTTAGAATCAGGGTGATTAGAAATGACAGTTCACCTCCTCACCATGAAAAGGATTTCAACCAATTCTATTGACTGATCAGAACAGTATACCAACCAGCGCTTGCTGAATAAATGCAAAATGTGAAAATTTGCTCCCATCTCCTTTACATGCTCTCAATTTAAATTGATTTTGTTCACAAAACTGAATGGCTGGTCCAAAATGATTCCCAGAAATGTAACAACACATAACCTTATTGTAACATTATTAGGTCACTCTCTATTTAGCACTAAAAGGACTTTGATAATCTTAGATTTTAATTCATAAGATGTAAGGTTTATCACCTTTTATCCTCCTTCATTCCACCCCTCCCAGCTTCATCTCTTCAAGTGCAAATTTAGTGAAAGTATGCTATTTATAAGTTACGCACAAAACACTCCTGAGAAACCAGGCACAACAGTAAAAAAGAAACACTCTTTTAACTTAATTTTTCACTAACCAACGAGGTTTAACAGTTTTATTTAGGTAGCAACTAAATAAAAATAACAAAGGAGAGGGACAATGCTACTCCTTTAACAAGATTATGCTGTCCATGGCATTTTTTTTCAGAGAGGTTGAAGAAACAGTGATTGTGAAAAATGTGCATTTGAAGGGTCTTAGGGCCAAGTTGATTATAGATAACAGATACTATCTCAGGAAAAAGGCTTTCAAGTTTCAAGAAACCACTGGAAGAATGAAAGGGGAGTGGCCAGTTCTCCCAGCTTAGCTTTCTCTGGTTTGGTTTGGTTTTAGCAAGCAGTCATTATGAAGCTGCTGGACCCAAAGAAGCAAAGATCCATGCCTTTCCTCTCTCTCTCTGATATCTCTCCTGTAAGACCCTGTGTTTGATTTTACCTTTTGTGCCAAGGAGTGTCTGTGGGGATTATTGCAAGTATTTGGAACAGCATCATTGAGCTAGGATAATCTGTTGTGTTTTTGGATAGGTCAAGTGGTTGGGCCAGCTGCATTGCCCCTGGAATATCTGCATTACACTTGCTTAAAGCAACTAGCAAAGTTACAGTCCAGGCTACTTTCTTGAACTGCTTTGAGCAAGCCTAGCTTGGTCCATAACAAGAGATAAAAACAATACTGGCAATAAGTCAAATAAACAATAGATGCCTTGTAATGGAACTTCTGTAACATAATGAATAGCCTTAATGATACAAGTACAAGTCATACAACTACATGTACTCACCTATGACATTTAGCAAATTATGACTGCCTCAACAATTATATTCAAAATAGCAAAGGCATGTATAATACCTGGTAAATAAAAAATTTCCCCATATGTAGGCCATTGAATTCATATGGCTTAGTGTAATTCCCATTGGTATCATTGGAATGTCAGTGTAATCTTCAGTTCCAATAAGTAAAAGAAAACCTTGTTTCACTGTAGAGACAAGGGAAGAAATAAGAGAGAGAGAGATGACGATTAGCATGATTTCAGAGCTATTCTCCAATTAACTTCTAAATCTTGCCTGTGTTTTCTTGAGTGGTTTTATGCCCATATAAGTTAGGTAGACTGGTCAAGGAGAACAATACTTTAACGAAGATAGACTGATAGTCACTCTATATTTAGCATTTATAGGACTGTGATAATTTCAGATTTGAACTATTTTATTTATCCAATGATAGAATTCCTATGTTCAAAAATCTACCTTTGGGTCATAGAAATGGCTAATTTAATATGTTTAAATGGGATCACTGCATCTTTAGACCCACCTCCATCACTGCACTTGCTATTTGCTCAATCTGCCCTCTGACAAAATTGTAGCCTACCTCCATAAAAGAAAAACACCAGCAATTGCTGCTACCTTTCTGACGTAGTGTTGGAACCAGGAAGTGCCAGTTTCCCAACCCCTAAGGAAAATCCCTGCCCTTAGTCTCCCAAAGGAAAATTATATTCAATTTAGAGGGAAGCAATAATGATTCACTGGATTGATTCCTGTGTTAACAGAATTATGGAGTAGGGAGAAATTGAGTAGAATAGATCTGTATTCATAACATTGGTCTAAGTGCCATTGTCAGGTTTATAAGTGGAGACTGATTGGCTTCCCAACCAATCAGGTCCCATTGCTAAGGTATGCGACCTTGCCTGAAGCTGCCATCCAATTGGATGGTAGCAGCCAACGTGTGATGCAGCAATGTATCCAATGCTAGGCTCCTGACTGTAGAGTAGCAATAAAGATTAGGACTAGCAAAAACGTTAACAATTTCTTTTGCAAAAGATCATTAGGTGGAAGCTCGAGAGTGAGGGGATGAAGGAGGTCAGATGCAAATGCAGGGGTGTGGCTATTCACACAACCCTCCTGATGTCCTCATTCCTCCAATCACCCTCAAAGTGTGGAAAATAGAGGCCCAAACCAGCTGGAAGTTAGGCAGCTTTGATTTCCTATTTGGGAAGGCAGTCACTTTTCTCAGCAGTTAGGCATGTAATTGGGCCAGTAATCGATTGAGTAGTCACTAATTTGTGATTTAAGGTGTATATATACACAGATCATTGAAGGTGGCAGGAGGTCTCTTGTGGTAGTCCCACATTTCATGTCCCACCTGTTCCAGATGTGTGTTATAACATATCTGATGGTTGGTTACAAAATACCTTGAAGTTGGCAGGACAAGTGGAAAAAGCAGTTAACACGGTATCCTCAGTTTTATTAACAGAGGCATAGAGTACAAGAGCAAGGTGGTGATGTTGAATTTGTATAAAACTTGTTCGACTCAGCTGGGTAGAATTGGATATCCTCCTTTCCAGCCTGCATGTAACAGCAGTTGCATGCTGTCCAGAAGAGGGCTTCACCAATCCACCATCCCACAGAATGGCTGGGTACAAAAGGCAACTTTTGTTTTACATTTGAAAATGTTCAGTTGGAGAACTCTTCATTTTGAAGTCCCCTTTCCTTCATTTATCTTCCATGACATTCCGCTGCTGTCTTCAAGCTACCAAGATGTTCGACTGATCTTACAACTTCAACAGAATTTCTGTTACTCTTACTTGAATGATGAAACTGCCCTATGACCAATAGTTCTCTACTCCATTCATTCATGTAATTTGAGTATCATTGCCATCTTTTATATATTTTCTACAAATTGCATTATAACCATTAGAAGTTGTTGCATGACTTTATCTTTACACTGGGTTGAAATCCTGGAGCTCCTTTCCTTACAGCATTGTGGGTGTAACTACAGAAGTTCAAGGAGACAGTTTACTTTCTCAAGGGACATTTAGGGATGGATAATAAATACTGGCCTAGCCTGTAACATACAAATTGTAGGAAATATTAAAAGAACTGATACAATGGTGGCAATCTCAGATATGAGGTATTTATTTTATTTTGAGATCAGAATTTCTATGTCTTTAATAACAAATTTACTTCACTCTTTGGTTGGCAATAATGGGCTGCCTAATTATCTTTGGAAAATTAATGCTTAGGAACATTTTGAGGATGGTAAAACATTTCTGGTACAGGCTCAAGTACCAGTTCCATGTGATCTGAAAGCATAGAATATTGAAGAAAGAGTGATATAATTCCAATTCAAGATATTGTGCAGATTTGAGGGGACATTGCAGGTGGTCTTTCCATGTACCTGCTTCTCTTGTCATTCAAAAAGTAGAGATCGACGGTTTGGAAGGTGCTGTCAAAGGTGACCTGGCAAATTCATGCAGTGCATATTATGTGCAGCGCATATGGAGTCACTGTGCATTGTTAGTGAATGCAGTGCCAATCAAGTCAGCTGCTTGTGGTAGTGATGGTGGTGAGCTTCTTGAGTATGTTGCAGTCGCACTCATCCAAGCATTTGTAAAGTATTCAATCACATTCCTGACTTGGGGTTTGTAAATGAAAGATGGACAGGCTTTAGGGCAGTCAGAAGTTGGGTCAGGCAGCATCCGAAGAGCAGGAGAATCAACGAAAATCCTGGTGAAGAGCTTATGCCCGAAACGTTAATTCTCCCGCTCCTTGGATGCTGCCTGACCTGTTGCGCTTTTCCAATGCCACACTCTCGACATGACTATTTACAGGGTGCCATATTGAAACTGCCCACCCTGCCCCCAGTATATCTCAATTTACCATATTTGATCATACTATGTAGTCTTAAATACTCTGCTATTATATCCTATTACAACAGGTTTTAAATTTTTCACAATAACAGACATTAAGCTAACTGGGCCCGATTTATTCATTTTATCGTCTCCTTTCCATTTAAGTCTTTAATAAGTTTGAATAGTAACTACTTTTGTATATTAAGGCAATAAATACAGCTTCACAGAAACACGACTAACTTTGTTAAAGCTTAAACACTGCCTGAGAGTTGTCAGGCACTTAGCCTTTGCAATATCCTGTGCCTTCAATTACTGAAGCTAGTCTATTTGACAAGAAAGGACTGAATTTAGTAAGAAGGAGGTGTTATCAATTCTAGAAGGCGTGAAAGTAGATACGTTCACTGGCTGGATGGGATTTATCTGAGGATTCTCTGGGAAGCTAGGGAGGAGATGGCGCAGCCTTTGGCCTTGATCTTTGAGTCGTCATTGTCTACAAGTTTAGTACCAGAGGACTGGAGGATTGCAAATGTTGTGCCCTTAGTCAAGAAGGGCAGTAGAGATAAACCAGGTAATTAGAGACCAGTGAGCATTATGTCTGTTATATGAAAAGTTTTGGAAAGAATTATAAGAGATAGGATTTATAATCATCTAGCAAGCAACAATTTGATTGGAGATAGTCAACATGGTTGCATCGAGGGAAGGTCGTGTCTCACAAACCTCATTGAGTTTTTTTGAGAAGGTTACCAAGCATGTAGATGAGGGTAGGGCAGTTGATGTGGTGGACATGGGCTTCAGTAAAGCCTTTGACAAGATTCCACATGATAAACCTTTGGAGAGAATGCAGAGGCATGGGATTGAGGGTGATTTAGCAGTTTAGATTAGAAATTGGATTTCTGTAAGAAGGCAGCGGGTGGTGGTTGATGGAAAATATTCAGCCTGGAATCTGGTTACTAGTGATGTGCCACAGGATCTGTTTTGGGACTACTGCTGTTTGTATTTTTTATAAATGACTTCGACACAGGCATAGGGTGGATTGGTTAGTAAGTTTGCAGATGACACTAAAGTCGGTGGAGTGGTGGATAATGTGGAAGACAAGCACAAAACACTTATTTAAGTATTGTTCCTTATTCCCATTGGCCCATGGTGTTTTGGTAAACATGACACCAAATTAAGCTAATCCTTTCTGCCTGCCCTTTGTCAGTATCCCCCCATTACGTGCATAATCATGTGCTTATTGAAAAGTCCCTTAAATGCTCTTGTCATATCTGCCTCCACCAACTCCACAATCCTACCATTCTCTGTGTAGAAAACTTGCCACATGTCTTCTTTGAACTTTCCCCTCTTACCTTAAATGCATGCCCCCTAGGATTAGACATTTCAACTCTGGGATGCATCTCATATTTTTATAGACTTCTATCAAGTCTCCCCTCAGGTGGGTAATTCTTTCAATGGTTTATCATATGTGGCTTAGTCAAACAGGATTACGTTGTTCAGCTTGTCTCTTACTTTTCTCTTTGACCACGTCTTCTTCTGAACCTTGCCCCTGGTATTGTTTATTGGATCTACCTACAGAGGTGGATTGTTGTTTTGTTGGACAGAACTTGAGTATTACTGGGGGGAAGAAACACTCAGCAGGACAGATATTGAAAAGTGCTCCTGTATAGAAAAAAGAACATTTGTACTCCTCAAACCAAAATAAATGTTATTTTCCTTTTATTTCGGCATTCCTTGCACATTGTTTGGATGAGTGCAAGATAAAAAGCTTAGACAAAATGTTTTTTTTCAGCAAAACTCATTTGCAGTCTGGTTGGAAAGTGGAACTTATTCTGAAGTGAAGTGGTTGTGATGTATCGAATAAGTTGGAAGTAAGTTGGGTATTTTGCATAATTACATAGGGGTAACAGTATAACTTTCCGGCATATACAATGCAAGTGGTCTATTTATAATTCATGTGAGCCTCCTGCCACACCTTCTTCCTTAAATTTGATTTGATTTGTTGTAGTCATATGCATGGAAGTACAGTAAGAAGCTTTGCTTTGCAAGCATTACAGGCAGATCATAGCAAACATAGACACGCACATCTTAGGTGCTTAGTCAAAGCAAAGCATATAAGGTTGAAACTGCACAGGACATGTACAAAGCAAGATAAGCATTCGCAAGATCAATATCACTTTAAGTTAGAGGTTCATTCAACAGTCTAATAAAGGCAGGGAAGAAGCTGTTCTTGAACCTGTTGGCGTATGTGTCAGGCTTCTGTATTTTCTGCCTGACAGAAGAGGGTGGACCTCCCCGTCATGTGTTTAGTGAACTTCTTAATTGTACTGATACTATTCACCTCAACCACCAGTATTCCCTGTGGTAGTGACTTTCAACTTCTTACCACTCTCTTGGTAAAGGCCTTTCATCCAGATTCCTGATTGGATTTATTAGTGATAATCTTATTTTGCCTACTTCTAGTTCGCTCTGTCCTACAGGTGGAAATATTTTCTCTGCATCTATGCTGTCAAGCCCTTTCATAAACATAGAGACAGCTATCAGATCACCTTTCTATCTTTTCTCATTACCATCTTTAGCTGAGGAATAATAATACTTAGTGCATGTTTAGCTATTTTTTTCTTATTCATTCATGGGATGAGGACGTCACTGGCTAGACCAGCATTTATTGCCCATCCTTAATTACCCAGGGGCTGTTAAGTCAACCACATTGCTGTGAGTTTCTAGTCATATGT
Source organism: Chiloscyllium plagiosum (assembly GCF_004010195.1). Taxonomy (NCBI): domain Eukaryota; kingdom Metazoa; phylum Chordata; class Chondrichthyes; order Orectolobiformes; family Hemiscylliidae; genus Chiloscyllium; species Chiloscyllium plagiosum. Next base: position 12,479,242 of record NC_057750.1, on the reverse strand, counting down.
AAGCCAGACCAAGTAATGATGGCAGTTTCCCTCCCTAAAGGACATTAATGAACCAGATGGGTTCCTATGTCCTGATCAGAAACAGCTTTAGGCCATTGATGCCACATTTTGGAAAACAGGAGACCAAGGGGATATTTAACTGAAGTGTATAAAATAAGAAGAGGCTGACATGAAATGGATAGGAAGAGCCTATTTCCCTCAAAAGAAAAAATCATTAACGAGGACGGACAAAGTCAGAGACAGTAGCAAAAAAACAGGAAATGCTCAGTGAGTCTGGCAGCATCTGTATAGCAAAAAATAAAGTTAATAATTCAGGTTGTGATCTTTCATGAAAACCAGAGACATAAAATAATAATATATCAAGAAGAGACGATTTGACTCCTTGTCACTTCCCCATAGCCCTACAAAATATAAATCTTATCTCTTCAGGTGCTGTTCAATTCATTCTTGATTAAATCTGCCTCCATCACATATTCAGATCGTAACCATTTACTGTTAAAGAAAATCCACAAAATTTTCGTTGTGCAAATGTTTACATTGCTGATCACCTTACATTGATGCATCTGATTCTAGCCTCTTAAACCTATGGAATCTTATTTCTTCCAATTTGCTATGTCCAGACCATTCATAAAATGTCAGATGTCTTCTCACAGTTCTATACACCAAGGAGACTGACCAAGGAACATCACCATCTGCAGGTTCCCCTCCAAGCCACTCATTACCCTGATTTGGAAATATATCGCCATTCCTTCATTGTCACTGGATCAAAATCCTGGAATGCTCTCCTTAACAGTATTGTAAGTCTACATGGACTACAGCAAGTTAAGAAGGCACCTTCTCAAGGGCAACTAGGAATGGCGATTTCGAAGCTCCTTGGATGCTGCCTGAACTGCTGTGCTCTTCCAGCACCACTAATCCAGAATCTGGTTTCCAGCATCTGCAGTCATTGTTTTTACCTCATGGGTAATAAATGTTGACCCGGCCAGTGACATGAACATCCCATGAATTAAGAAAATAAATAAATCTGGAATATATAGTTAGTTTCATGGTCACCAACACTGAGACTATCAAAAATTGTAAAGATTTATGTGGTTCTCATATGTACTTTTGGGAAGGAAATATACTGTCTTTACCTGGTCTGGCCTACATGTGACTCCAGACCCAGAGCGATGATGTTAACTATTTTGCCCTTTGAAGTCACCTTGAAAGCCAATCAGCCATGGACAATTAAAGTAGAGTAACAAATGCTGGCCTTGCCACTGAACCTACATACAGTGAATTTCATATTCCTTTCACCTCACACTGCAATAGTTTCCATCTGCCACCTGTTCCTCTAGCCTATGTTCTCTTGAGGTCTATCAGTACCCTATGACAAGCAAAATCATTCTCCTAGTACCAGTCCTGATCAAAAAAAAGTAACTGCTCACAGTGATCCTGTTTCTTTTACACAGGTAAATTGTTACTTTGGACGCATGAATTGAATCAACCTGTTGAGATTGAAGGGAATTTGAGGGAAAGATTTTGCAGTCAAGAGTGTAGTGCTGGAAAGGCACAAGTCAGGCAGCATTCGAGGAGCAGGAGAATCAACATTTCAGGCAGAAGCCATTCTTCAAGAATGAACATTGATTCCTGATGAAGTGCTTATGCCCAAAACGTCGATTCTCCTGCTTCTCGGATCCTGTTGGACCACACTCTCGACTCTGATCTCCAGTATCTGGAGTCCTCACTTTCTCCTTGCATTCAAGGGGTGTTCAGGAAGTCATGGTCTGAAAGTTTGGCAGATATTCTGAGGGCTTGTAAAAGGTCAGTGCTGGTTGAAAAATCTAAATCTCAGAGGCATAGTCTCAGAATAAGAGACTAATCATTTAGGACTGAAATTTTGTTTTTTATGAATCCTTATGAGGAATGGTTGGAAAGTCTGGGCTTGTATCCACTGAGTTTAGACAATTAGGAGGCAATTTGATTGAAACCTACAAGATCATGATGGGTCTTGACAAGGTGGATGTGGGAAGCATGTATCCCATTGCGAGAGATTTTAGAATTAAGGATTAATGTTTTTTAAAATAAAATTGTCTATTTAAAACTGACATGAAGAGAAAGTTTTCCTCATAGAGGGTTGTGAGTCGTTACAACTCTGATTCCATCAGCTTTTCAGAAAGACAGTCCTCAAATATATTTAAGGTCAAGAGTCTTGATGAGCAAGGGGGTGAAAGATTATCAAAAGTTGGCTGGGAGCATGGACTAATCAGACCAAATATGATCTTACTGAATGGTGGGGGCAACCTCGATGATCCAAGTGGCTGACTGCTACATCTAATTCATGTATTGGTATGAGCTGAAGTTACTTCACTCTGAGAGTTCTGAACTTTTTGGAATTACCTACCATTAAGGGTTGGAATCCTTCAATGTTGAATCCATTTAAGGCTGGAATAGACAGGTTTCTCAGACAACCCAGGGATATAGGGAGCAAGTGGGAAGGTACTGTTACAGGTATGATTGCATTGGATAATGGAACAAATTCACTGCGTCATAAACTACAGGAGTTGGCTCAGATACTAAACAAATATTTTATGTCAGTATTTACTGTGAAGAAGTATATGGAAGCCGGAGTACTTAGAGAAATAAATAGTGATGTCTTGAAAAGAGTTCAAGTTACAAAAGAGGATATGCTGGAGGTCTTAAAACATGTAAATATAGATAAGTTCCCAGAAGTTGATCAAGTGTTTCCTGTAACCTTGTGGGAAGCTAGAGAAGAGATTGCTGAGTCCCTTGCTGAGATATTGGTATCATCAATAGTCATGGGTAAAGGGACGGCTGGAAAATGGGAAGTCTTCAGAAATGAGATACAAGAATCCAGAGAAAGTATATTCCTGTCAGGGTGAAAGGGAAGGCTGGTAGGTATAGGGAATGCTGGGTGACTAAAGAAATTGAGGGTTTGGTTAAGAAAAAGAAGGAAGCATATGTCAGGTATAGACAAGATAGATCGAGTGAATCCTTAGAAGAGTATAAAGAAAGTAGGAGTATACTTAAGAGGGAAATCAGGAGGGCAA
>NC_057750.1:12451702-12475149 GCF_004010195.1 Chiloscyllium plagiosum | reverse complement strand
ATCTGAGCTACAGGGAGAGGCTGAACAGACTGGAGCTATTTTCCCTGGAGTGTCGGAGGCTGAGGGGTGACCTTATAGAGGTTAACAAAATTATGAGGGGCATAGATAGGATAAATAGACAAAGTTCAGAACTAGAGGGCATAGGTTTAGGGTGAGAGGGGAAAGATATAAAAGAGACCTAAAGGGCAACTGTTTCACACAGAGGGTGGTACGTGTATGGAATGAGCAGCCAGAGGATGTGGTGAAAACTGGTACAATTGCAACATTTAAGAGGCATTTAGATGGGTATATGAATAGGAAGGGTTTGGAGGGATATGGGCCGGGTGCTGGCAGGTTGGACTAGAATGGGTTGGGATATCTGGTCGGCATGGATGGGTTGGACTGAAGGGTCTGTTTCCATGCTGTACATCTCTATGACTCTGTGACTCTATGATTTGAGGTTGGCTATTGTGGTGCCATTATTTAAGAATGGCTGTAAGGAAAAGCCAGGGAACTATAGACTGCTGAGCATTATATCAATAATAGGTGAGTTGTTGGAGGAAATTCTGAGGGACAAGATTTTCATGCATTGGAAAGGCAAGGACTAATTAGGGATAGTCAGCATGGCTTTGCGTGTGGGAAGTCATGCTTCAGTAACTTGATTTTGAAGAGATGACAAAGAAGATTGATGAAGGTGGAGAGATATTGTCTATATGTACTTCAGCAAAGCATTCAACAAGGTACCAGCATGGTAGACTGGTTAGTAGGGTTCAATCACATGGGATCTAGGGGAGCTAGCCAATCGGATACAAAATTGGCTTAAAGACAGGAGCCAAAGGGATATGATAGAGTGTTGCTATTTGGACTGGAGGCCTGTGACCAGCAGTGTGCCACAAGGATCAGTGCTGGGTCCATTGCTTTTTGTTATTTATATAAATGATTTGGATGTGAATATAGAAGATATGGTGAGCAAGTTTGCAGATGACACCAAAACAGATGGTATAGTGCACAGTGAAGAAGATTACCTCAGAGCACAACAGGGCCTTGATTACATGGGCCAATGGGCTGAGGAGTTTGAGGTGGAGTTTAATTTAGATAAATGTGAGATGTTGCATTTTGATAAGGCAAACCAGGACAGGACATGTACAGTTAATGGTAGAGCCCTGGGGAATGTTATCAAACATAGAGACCTATGGGTGCAGGTGCATAATTCCTTTAAGGTGGAGTCACAGGTAGACAGGGTGATTATGATAATGTTTGGCACGCTTACCTTCATTATTCAGTGCATTGAGTATAAGAGTTGGGATGTCATGCTACTGCTGTTTATGACATTAGTGAGGCCACTATTAGAATACTGCGTACAATTCGGATTTTATAGGAGTGATGTTGTTAAACTTGAGAGGATGCAGAAAAGATCAACAAGGATATTGCTGGGACTGGAGATTTGAGTTATTGGGAGAGGCTGAACAGAACTCTCAGAATCCCTACAATGTAGGCACAGGCCACTTGGCCCAACAAATCCAAACAGACTCTCCGAAGAGCATGCCACCCCAGACTCACCCCACTACTCTATCCCCGTAACCCTGCATTTCCTGTGACTAATCGACCTAACCTACACATCTCTGAACACTAAGGACAATTTACTTTGGACTGTGGGAAGAAACCAGAGCACCTGAAGGAAACCCACGCAGACATGGGGATAATGCGCAAACTCCACACGGACTGTCACCCGAGGTTGGAATTGAACCTGGGTCCGTGGTGTTGTGAGGCAGCAGTACTAACCACTGAAGCACTGTGCTCTTTTCCCTGGAGTGTCGGAGACTAAGGGGGTGACCTTATGGAGGTTTGGAAAATCATGAGGGGCGTGGATATGGTGTACAGCCCTGAGGGTGGAGGAGTGCAAAATGAGAGGGCATAAGTTTAAGGTGAGAGGGGAGAAGATTCAAAACGGACCACAGGCACCACTTTTTCAAGCACGGGGCTGTACATGTACAGTCTAGAACAAGCTGGTGGCGACTGGTACAACTGCAACATTCAAAAGACTCCTGGATGGATGTATGAATAGGAAGGGTTTAGATGGATATGGGCTAAATGTTGGCAATTAGGTCTAGGTCAGATTGGAATGTCTGGTCAGCATGGATGAGCACAGCTTACAAGAACTCAGCATTTTGTTTGTACCTGAACAAGGCATTAGAAGTTAGTTGAAATCTCTGTTATAAGTGAAGATATCGTCAAAACTCCCTTCCCTCAAACTACTGGTTAGGTAGAGCGAAACATTTTCTCGAAGAGCTTAAAACAAAATAGCGTTTTGTTTTAACTCAGCAGCAACTGATTTGTAAAATATGCATCAATGCAATCAAATCCTGTCTGAAATGGTAGTGATGAAATCGGAAAGAACTATCGCATTACATTTAAATTCGGGGGTCACATTTGTTAATAGATTTTCCAGCGAATTTCATTGACAAAGTTACACAGGTAACAGTTTTATTTTAAATTCCTCTAAATGAAGAAAATCTCTGTGTATTACGGGAAGCCACAAGTATGTACCTAAGTAAATACACAGAGAAGTACTCTATTGATTCTTACCTTTGGGAATATTTATAGGAAGCTTATAATGAAGTCTGAAGCTTGTAGTTTCTGGAACATATAAAAACATCAAGAAGAATTATTTGCCAAAATACAGCAACTGTATATCTTGAAACAACATTTAACACTAATCTGGTGGAGGGTTAAGGCTATATGTAGGTTTTAGGTCATTTGAGAAAAGACATTGTGGGATAATTGAACATGGGTCATGGGTTATGGGAGATCTTTAACAATGGATAAGATAGAAAGGTAACGCAGGTAGATATATAGAGAGGCTTATGCAAAAAAACCTAAACATATACAGGGCACAGTTTACGTGGAGGTGCACAGAGAAAAACTGCAGATGAATTGGTGACTATTAAGTAAAGTTTTTTTTAACATTTGTACATTTGGTTGGCTTAACTTGGTAAGATTACCAAATCTTTAATAAGTTTAACAATAACCAAATACATATTAAGGCACTATATACAGCTTTACAGAAGCCTAATTCTTTTAAAGCCATGCCACTTCTCTTTCTGGGTCTCTTCCTCCCATGTAATTTCTTACATTATCATAGTTGGAGGTATTACTCATACTATTCCTGACAGTAACCCATTCAAGCAATTACTACTACAGGTTTCAGAATGCAGGGTTAGAGGGGGTGAAGCCCAGGGTTTTAAGTATCTGTGCACCAATTCTTTTTATGATAAAATAACTAAGAGACATGTGAAGGACAATTGCAAACAGGAACTTCCATTGCCTTTTCATCATCTGATGCCCAGTTATCCTTTATGGCTCAGGCAGATCAGTCTGTGGTGGAATTCCTGCTCCACTTTGATTGGTTAATATTACATCTTACATACAACATGTATTTCGAACTTTGTTTAGCTCTTTACTTCCTTAAACTGTTGTTCAACATGAAAAAATAATAGTGTCATTCTAATTAACTATAACCTCAATGTGATACACCAAAATAATTACATTGCATTGAAAATGGGATGGAATACTTATTTGTATCTTAAGCTATAAGTTGACTCAACATTTCACGGTATACATAACATCACAGAATACTTGATGCATTGAGAACCAAAATGTATTTACAAAGGTGTTTGGAAGCATAAATACCAAAAGAAGTTTGACACTTTTGAATGATGGTTGCAATTTCCAATTTGTTGCAGTTTACAGTGAATAGTGCATTTTTAAAATTGCAAGATGAAATACCATTTTCTGAGTTATTGAAAACTGCTGTTTGTACTTCGCTCACATATAAAATCATCCTCCATGCTCCTTCATATCCCTCATGCCCCCCCATGTCTCCTTAGACCACGCTCCATTCAAACTCTATCACAACTCTATTCCCCTTTCACACTTCCTTATACCCTCATTCTGCCTCATATCTGTCTTGTCCCCATGTCCCCTGACTCCATGTGAGAACCAAATTCCACCATATCCACTATTCTCCATCCATGTTCCCTTGTATGCCCAAAACCCCCACCATTCTCCTCAATATGCACCTCTATAACTCCATGTCTGCTCCGATGTTCTCCATGCATCCTTCATAACCACTCAAACCAGTGGCCAGTGCTTAGCGATGAATGTAAAAAACAAATAAACTTCCAATAATCTAATCTCATTCAAAAATACCACACTGAAAACGCACTGCTTCAAAAATATCTGTTCGAAAAGAATTACACTTTCCCAGTCTTCAATCTGTTGTAAGAACAAAAAACAAAAACAAAATCTAATTTGTTAACTATAAAAAGACAGCAAATCCATTAATATTATTTTTAAACTATCCATTAAAATGTCTTTATAGCCGTTCTACTGCAATAAGAAGCTCTAAACTATTTGGAATTCAGCTATACATTCAGTAAGACACACATTTCAGTGGAACAAACTCAGATTGCAAAAATAGTTCATGTTTTTTTAAAAACTGCAACAGGTACATTGTCAATCAAAAGAAGCCCAGTAGTTTTTTTCTTTAAATAACTGTTGAACTTTCATTAATTTAGAAAGGACTCTGGCACTTAAATCATTTCAGACTACTTCACAAGAGGTCCTGCAGCGAAAACAAATCTAACTTACAGCATTACTGAAACTCAAAAGACTTTTTTTTAAATTCCAAAACCTGTCAATAAAAGACTATCAGAATAACTTCTGGTCTGGTTCATCACATGGCAGTAGGGTTCCTTTGTAGTTCATGATTCCTCTGAGAGTTTGCAAATTATATCTACTTACCAAAGAGTCCTAATTCCACTAAAATGACAGGAGGATGACAGCTAAACAAGCCATTCTCCGCAACAGAGGCAGAAAGGGCAAGATTGCTGCAATGCTCACTGCCTGTAGCCTTACTCCACGCTGATGAAAAGTGCTAAAAAGAGAAATGATGCAGGAATCTCAGAACCACCACCCACCTGCCACTGAAAAAATTTAGACCACTGATTCTGTTTTCTCTCAGGGGCTGGAAGACCTACTGACAAATTATTATTTTTTATTTCAGGTTGTGCGTATTTCAATATTTTGCTTTAGTCATAAATAAGAACCAGAGTTTGGGTAGTTCAGCTCAGACAAACAATGAATCATATTTTCATATTATCAGTAGTTAAAATTCTTTAGAATAATGCACGCACCGAAGTAATAATACACCAGATAGTATTCTGTAGCTTCATAATCAGTTAATATGCCTTCTACAAGAAGAAGAGTCGCATTTAGGAATCTATCCAAGGCAGCCCAGAGAACAAGACAATCTCCTGAAAAAAAATTATAATTAACTTCAGCATGTTTCATGCATAAATTGAGTAAGGCAGCTCAGATGCCATAATGTCCAGAAATGCAACCCCCACCCCAAACATTTAAGAACAGGTTGACAGACAAAAGGGAATGTAAAATTGAATGCCACGGAAACATGCCAATTATTTAACTGACCACCCTGGAGTTAAATCCGTGGTGGGGGAGGCATCAGGCAACCTGGTCACCCATGCCCAGGTAAAATCTAGCAGTCCTAGTTTCCGGGTCAAGTGATGAATACATCTAGTCTTTAAAGTAAAATCAATGTCTTCAATTTGTGTTCAGGTTTCCCTGAAGTTTTCTTCACTTCTTTCTTAAAAATAACTGCTTAAGTATTAGATTGATACTAGTGATTTCCTATTGCTTTGGTTTATAAAAAATAAATATCATTAGAGTGTAAAGAGCAGGGAATCTCAAGTAATTAACTTACAAACTAAATCAAAGAACTGATGATGGCAGGACATCTGATAGATTGCAGCTGCAACATGTGGAAACTGCTGCACGGCAATGTGATCTAGAGCAAACACATCTGAAGCAAGCGTTTGGAAGCTGGAGGAACATCGGACCTAAGTTCAGGAGCTGGAACTTAAGTTGCAGACATTGCACCACATCAGGGAAGGGGAAAGTTACCTGGACACTAGGCTCCAGAGGTCAGTCATGCTCCTCAGACTAGGTCATTCAAACTTGGTCTTTGATCAGGAACAAGACAGTGTAACTACAAGTGAGGGTTGTATGACGACCCAGAGAGATCACTCTTGAGGAGCCTCAGCCCCTGCAATTGTCCAACAATTACAAGATTCTTGGAAGTTGTGCTGACAAGAGTGGGGGCTGCAGGGATTATAAGCAAACAGACGATAGCACCTTGGCATAAAGAGCCATTCAAATGTGAGGAGCAAGCTGGAATATGGTAGTGATAGAGACAGCATCATTACGGGGATAAGCAGGAATTCTAAAAATTCTGATAATTGCCCAGTGCCAGGTTTAAGGACATCACCTTGGGGCCAGAGAAAAACTTGGCGATAGAGGGGTGATATCCAATAGTTGTCACGTATGTTGGTATCAACAACCTTGGCTGGATAAGAAAGGAGGTTGTATTACATAATTAAAACAGTTAGGAGCAAAATGTTAAAAAAAAGAACCTCCAAGATAACAATTCTGGATTAAGACTGAGCCATGGACAAATTGACATTGGGTAAGTCAAGTCAAGGAGTTAAAATGTGGCACAAAGATTAGTGTGAGTAGAATGGATTTCAGTTCATGGGACACTGTCACCAGTACTGGGTAGAAGGAAGTGTAACTGTTGAGATGGGCTTCAGATGAAATGTGCAGAGGTCAACGTCCTTGCAAATTGTATAACGAGGACTATAAACTTTAAGCAGTGGGGAAAGGGTTTGGGAGAAGGGAAATGTAAGCTTATAAAGTAAGCAGATATGGTAGCATTACAGGAGAGGTATTTGGATGACAATATCCAGAGTGGACAGGAAGGGACAGAGTGTACAAAAATAGAAAACCTGCAGCAAATAGGTTCAAAGAGGGAAAAAGTAGTAAAAAGGTGAGATTAATGGCTCTTTATTTGAATGCTCGTAGTATTCAGAACAAAATAAATGAATTTATAGCAAAAATGCACACCAATGAGAATGATCTTATGGTCGTTATAAAGGTATGGTTACAACAAGATCAAAGCTGGAAACTTAAATGTTTAGGAGGGTGTGACTTTTCAAAAGGACAGACAACAAGGAAAGGGTGGTAGAATTGTATTATTGGTATTCAATAAGTACAATAGCAAGAAATTATCTTGGACTGGAAAATGTAGAATCAATGTGGATCGAGGCAAGAAATAAAAAGAGGAAGAAGACATTCATAGAAGTGGTCTTTAGGCCCCATAACAGAAGTTACATGGTAGATCAGAGAATAAATCATGTAACAAATGGAATATTTTAATCATGGGTGACTTTAACTTCGATATAGATTGGATAAACTAAGGTTGTTTTCCTTAGAACAGAGGAGGCTGAGGTTTGACTTAATTGGTGTGTACAAAATAATGAGAGGCTTGGATAAAGTGAACAGGAAGACATTTCCCCTGAATGATGAGGTCACTTACCAAAGGCCATAGGTTCAAGATGATTAATGGAAGTATCAGACAGACACAAGGAAGATCCAGAGGGTTGAGGTTGTCTGGAATTTGCTGCTCAGTTTGATCACTGAGCGGAATCGTTCAAATCACTACTGGATCTGCATCTGAAGTGCTGTAACTTGCAAGGCTATGAATCAGGTGCTAGAAAGTCAGATTAGAGTGCGTGGCTGGCTTATTCAGTAATGTAGATGTAATGAGCTGAGTGTGGCCTTTTCGTGTGCTGCAACTTTTCAATGGTTTTATACTGCTTCAAGAATCAGCAGTTTTGCAGGAACTTTTCCCACACGAATGGATACCTCTGTTAAATTTTCTAGCAGGATCTCAAACTACAGAACCAAACAGCTTCTTTCTTTGCTTCACTGTTGCCAGAGGTGAATGGCAGCAGAGTTTATTCTTTGTTCCTGTGAATGTGGGAAACACTAGCAATGCTGTATTTATTGCCTTTTCTTTTTTCTCCCTGAAAATAGTGTTGGTGGGACTATTTGTGAACTGCTGAAATCATAATACAATCATACTATTGATTCCATCTAAGAAATAATGGAAAATCAGGATCATGACCCAGAGACTGGTAGACATGTCAATATGAAGATGGTATGCCATTTGAAGGGAACAAGCAGGTGATGGTGTTCCTACACAATTTTTAGTTGAAGGTGCTGAAAGTGGTAGTCATATGTACAGAGGGCTAAACTGGCCGACCAACAAAAATGGCCATTTAATCTCACAATGGGAATAACCCACATCCATATTTACATAGGAAGCAGCATGACAAGCTGGTAGATAAATAATCCTTCCTCAGAACACAACAGAGGGTGATTGGAAATGTTGGTTAGAATTTGCTGCACTGAGAACATTTTTGGGTGTTGGGACCATTTTCAGGTCTTAATGACTCTGGTTAATGGTATGTCAACTGAGATGGTTTACTACAAAGTTACAAAAACTTCCTCAGCAATTGTTATCTAATTGAAGATGGCAAGCAGAATAGGGATGTGGTAGGACCAATAGGAGCGTTTTAACAAATGTTAAACAGCAGTCATACCAGGACAGTGGAAGGAGGAGACTTAAAGGACCTTTAAAATGGAGACACACATTAACAGCTTCAATACCTGTTTCATGAAACACGATCCACTGTTGGGTATATACAACTCAATACTTGTTGAATTAGGAAGCCTCTCAAAAAGTCTGCTGTTAATGTCGAGGAGTTTGGAGAAATCCAATATCATATTCGGATAAGGCCTTTATCAGAGCTTAGGGGCCATCCTTTCAAATTATGGAAATGCTAGCCAATTCTATACATGTTCTTTTGAACTCAACTATAATAATCTGTTTGACAAACAATGGTGCGATTTCCATTCCAATATGATGCATTACTTGCATTGCATGTTCATTTTTAAAATATTCTTCCACTTCCTGTTCTGTCATAATGTCCAGATTGAATATATTATTACAAATCTTGACATCCACAATTAACTATTACAGCTCCTACTTGTAATAGTTAGGAGCTGTCCAGGGAGCAGAAGCTTTGATTAAGAATATTGCTTATATGCTCAAATGTATCTTGTGGGATCATAGCTTTCTTTGTAGGCCTGCTGCATGTATTCCCCTTATTGAATTCATGTGTTCAAAATAATATATATTTCCTGTCTTTTTTAAAGTTTCACTGTGGAAAATTAGAATTAATGTAATTGAAGTTTAATACACTTAAAAGATTGGGGTCATAATGGTTTAAAAAGTTAACAGCCACAAAGTAGGACCAAAGTAGAAACAGCAATTGAGCTTACTGAACTGGATACTTTGTACCTACACTGCTTGTGACAATGACAGTTCAGAAAAATAGTTTGTTTTGGGAGTTAATGCTAAATTACTGTAAAGCATTCAGTGGACTCTAAAAGACTGTAAAACTGATTTACTTCAACAGATCAAAGAAGAAATTGTAAATTAGGATACTTAACCTAAAGTCAGGTTAAGGATAGCTCAAAGCAGGATATGTTGTCACGGAGATAGGTGTAAGAAGATTCTTTGATTTGGGTCTGTGCTTGGTGGGAAAGGTTAACTGCAGTTTGGAGCTGGGGGGCAAAAAAAAAAGAGTTGGTTGCAGTATGCAACTGGGAGTACAGAAGGTAAAGGAGTCCATCTGGCACAAGTACTACAGTTCATAGACTTCAGATAGTTAGGTCTCAGGAGCAGCCCTGGGAACAAATGAAAATTCAATGCAGCTGAGACTACAGTGAGTGAGGTCCATTAGTTATACTTGCTTGATGCAGTTGAGAAAAATGGAGTTTCGAGGAACTTGGCTGTAGCTCGGTCAAGCCAGCTAGAACAATACAGCACAGGAACAGTCCCTTTGGCCCTCCAAGCCTACACCTCTACATTGTGCCCTTCCATACTAAAACTGTCTTCACTTACAGGATTTGTATCCCTGTATTCCCCTCCTATTCACGTATTTGTCCAGGTATTTCCTGAATGCTACTATTGTGTCTGCTTCCACTATCTCCTTGGGCAACACATTCTAGGCATTTACCACCACTTTTTTGTGGAAAACTTGCCTCACACATCTCTTTTAAATCTTCCCCCCACCCGCACCTTGAACCTGTGTGCCCTCGTAATTGACCCCGCCACCCTGGAAAAAAGCCTCATACTTTCTACTCTATCCATCCTATTCACAACCTTATAAACTTCTATTCGGTCACCCCTCAATCTCCTGTGTTTCAGTGAAAACAAGTCCAGTCCAGCCAACCTTTCTTCATAGCTAAAATCCCCACTCCAAGCAACATCCTGGTAAATCTTGGCTGTACCTTCTCCAAAGCATCCATATCCTCTGGTAGAGTGGTGACCAGAACTGTATGCAATATTCCAAGTGTGGCCTAACTAAAGTTCTGACTGTTTAATAAAAGTTGGAATCATTCTGGTAATTAATTATTGACAGCTGTCTCAGAAGACCTCAATCAAGAGAGAAGAGATTGAATTTGGCTATCAGCGATCATTGAGGTAGTCGAAGTCAGAAAGGCATTGAGCGAATTTCAAGGCTAGATCATTAAAATTTAAAAACTGGAATCCCTTGCAAAGGAGATTGAGGTTTAATTGAACTAACTGACCCACAGTGTAATTCACATCTAGATGGTTTGTGTCTTGATTGCACTGGCCATTTAAAACACAGTCTGCAGAGTGTTCACCCACAGCTTGTCTGTTTACTCATATCTACTTCACATCCATCTGAGTCTAAGTTGTCCACAGAGTGAATCATTATCTTACAAGTTTCAGCATTGTCATTATTGCGTATGTTGTAATGTTCAAGTTCACATAATCATCATTTTTGTTGTTTCAATTGAACCCCAGAATATTTTATTATCTAACCTTTGGTTCTTCCATCCATTCTGCTCTTTAAAAGATTACAGTTCACCAAGCCAGATCATCTGAGGAAGGATATTCTGGTTATGGGCAAAGTGCAGTGAAGGTTTGCCAGACTGATTCCTGGGATGGTAGGATTCACATTATGAAGACAGGCTGGATCAGTTAGGACTATATTCATTAGTGTTTAGAAGAATGAGGGGGCATTTCATACAGCCTGTAAAATTCTAACAAGACTAGACAGGGTAAACTCAGGAAGGATGTTCCCAATGGGGGATCACAGGGCAAGGACATGGGGTAAACCATTTAGGACAAGGAATTTCAAGACCAGGGTACACATTTTTAAGGTAATGGGGAGAGCTTTAAAAGGAATGGGGCAGTTTTTTTAAACAGAGGGTGGTTCATACGTGGAAAGAATTTCCTGAGGAAGTGTTCCTGATGAAGAGCTTATGCCCAAAATGTTGATTCTCCTGCTCCTCGGATGCTGCCTGACTTGCTGTGCTTTTCTAGCACCACACTCTCGATTCTGATCTCCAGCACCTGCAGTCCTTACTTCCTCCTTCGATATGGGTATACTTATAATTTTTAAAATACATTTGGATAAATACTTGAATGGGAAAGCTGCGGAGGGATATGGGCCAGAAGCAAGCAGGTGGGATTGATTTAGTTTGGGATTGTGTTCGCAATGGACTGGTTGGACCTGAAGGTCTGTTTCCATGCTGTATGACCCTGTGAGGAGAAACTTTTATAACAATCAACAATGATTACTGAGAAATCAATAAAGTTCTGACAGGATAATGGGGGAGGTAATAGCCTAGTGGTAATCTAGAGACCAGATAATGTTCCAAGGACCCACATTTGAACCCCACCACAGCTTGTGGAATTTGAATTCAATAAAAAAAAGAATCAAATGATGACCATAAATGTCCCTTGGGGAAGGAAAGGAAACTGCCATCCTTACCTGGCCTGGCTACATGTGACCCAAGTCCACAGCAATGTCCTTGACTATTAACTGCCCTCTGGGCAATTAGGAATAAGCAACAAATGCTGGCCTAGCATTTATCCAGAATCGGGTGTCACAGTCTAAGGATTGGGGTAGGCCATTTAGGAACCAGACATTGGTGAGCCTTTAAAGGTCTCTACCATAAGAAGTGATTGAGGCCAAAACATTGAATGTTTTTGAAGATTGGATCTAGTTTTTAAGGCTAAAGGGAGCAAAGTGTACAGGGTAAAAGCAGGAACAGGGTACTGTGTTGAATGATCAGCCAAGATTATACTGAACAGTGTCCCTATATTATATGTTTCTACAACAGAAATCCAGCTTGTCCAGTATTCTCATAATGAGATCAAAACAACCTGCATAATGCGTTGACGAGTTGCACACTAGCTGCACATTAAGAGACTGGAAGCAATTTTACTTCTAGAAAATAGATGAGTTCACATAAGGTGCAGGCAAAGCAATGTCTGTGTAGTTAATAGCATCCCAAACTCTATGGTGTGTGCAAAATCTTATATACACTCCCCTCTTTTTACCTTTAACAAGAATAAATGAAATGAAGCTCAAGTTTAAGTTGCTATAACTTGGCACCTATGTTGATAACAGAAGGCATAGATAAGAAAATCTTTCATTTTTAAAAATTAACACAAAAATCATCTTGGTTCAATTCATGGCTCCTGGGTTCATGAAAAATCAGTACTGCTGCAAGACCACCATGCCAGGATGCTAGAATATCAGGTCAGAAGCTACCACTGAAGTAGGCCATCCATGCCAGACTACTGGAATCCAACGGGACAAGACTCCGCAGAAGCCCCCCCCCTGGATGCAGCCATAATTACCACAAAAAACCATAATTACTGCCACAGCAGCCTCTCAAAACATCTGTCCTCCACCTTGCCTACATAGCCCTCTTTGAAGTGCAGCTAATACCAGGTCCACGAGCTCACCCCCTCCACCAGCTAACTCGTTGATGCTAATACCAGAGTCCTGCTCCAGGCTTACCAGCTGCCTACTGTCAGTTGTCAGAGTCCCACTGCAGACTCACTAGCCGCCATGCACCAGACCCATGCGAAGCTGCCTTCCACCAAAAAAAGGGAAAAGAGAAAAGAAAAAACAGCAACAACATGGAAGCCTACCACTGCCTACTTCGCTGCCGCCATCATGTTAGGATCTTATTATTTGGTTACAAGTTGAGGTAAGAAAATAGCTCCCTGAAAAGGTTTTGCAGAGATGGCTTCTGCTGAAGATCCTCTCCCGCCACTGCCTCTTCTATTCTGTATACCTTCTTCATTCCCCCATTCATGCTCAAATCTATCAGGTCACCCATGGCTGGAGGCAACTTGTTTGGGTTCAATCTTATAATTTAGATGAACAAAAAAATACCTTAACACAAAGCAGAATACTTGCCATATACAGACCATACAGAATATTCAAACTTTACACAAGTATTGAAAAGATCTTAAATGAATATAATTTCAACAGCAGTCAAAAGAAATAATCCAGCAACTAGCCTATAAATAAATCATTATCTCTTTAATAGTACTGGTAGAAGTTTCTTCATTTAACATTGGGTTCAATTTAATGAGGCTAATACAGGAATCCACTGAAGAGTAGCATGTTGCACTGGCACTGAATAAACATTGCACAATTATCAACATGCAAGAAGCTAATGTTCAGCACACTCACTTTCATAAGTGTATAAATACATCCAAAACCTGATTGATAAAAGTGTACTGCACAGCTTAATCTAATCCCCCATTTAATTTAATCACCCATAATTTATCAGTTGATAAGCTACAAAAATAATGTCATAACACAAGGTCTCTGTTTAAGACACTGATCAAGTTTAAATATTTACAGAGAAGGCATTTAATGTACATAAGAGATCACAGGGAGCTTTTATTGGCCTGGAAATTTCAGGAGAAAGTGAGGACTGCAGATGCTGGAGATCAGAGCTGAAAAATGTGTTGCTGGAAAAGCGCAGCAGGTCAGGCAGCATCCAAGGAGCAGGAGAATCGACATTTCGGGCATAAGCGCTGAAGAAGGGCTTATGCCCGAAACGTCGATTCTCTTGCTCCTTGGATGCTGCCGGACCTGCTGTGCTTTTCCAGCAACACATTTTTCAGCTCTGGAAATTTCAGGACCAATTTGTATTCCTAAAAAAAATTTTTGGATTTCTGGATTAAAAATGATTTAATGTACAAAAAGGATGAAATTCAAACTTTCTGTTAGGTGTTAGTACAGGGAAGCAATGAGTACGCTGGCATTTAGGGTTTTCTATACCTAATAATGTCTAATGTCAGGGTTTCATGGGACTATGAGGATTGGTTGTGCAGATCAGAACAGTAAAGACCTCTCCATGGTTGATGCAGCCTTCTGGAAAATTAAGTCCAAGACGTAATAGAATCAAGTACATATTAAAAACGGAACCTTTAACAATAAAGCTCTGTATTCAATTATAAACTCATTCCTCTCAGGATCGTACTTTGAAGTATAAAACACACTACGTTGCCCCGAGAATCCACCAATGAATCGAAAGTCACAACTCCATCTATACAAAAGGAAATTTTAAAACATATTAACATTTCAAGCAAAATTACAAAATTAATGAAGTCATGACATATGTAACTTTTAAATATACTGCCATAAATAAATAGTAAGGAAGAAAATATGAGGGATAAGTTATCACAGTTTTCCTTAACATTTCTTGTGATAAATTCAACTCATGCTCACATGAAATCTTTTGGTTGTTCCTCAATCTATGATTAAAACCTCCTTATTTTGGAAGACTTTGCCCAGATTCTATAGGACTGATTTTATACCAGGCGTAGAAACTATAAATAATATTTATAACTTGCACGTCATGTATGGACAACAAGGTGTGGTACCCTCGACCTATTCACCTTTGGAGAAAATGGTCATACGGATGGATCTTCATTGCTGGGGAATGTGTGCGGGCAATAGTTAGGCAAGCTGACATGTGGGCTGTAAACAAGTCCACCTGAGCCTTTGTCCCAGTTAGAACAAAGTCAGGAAGTCTCTCCAGCTGTCACCCCTCACTTATCCTCATTCCAGCATATACTATATATACCAAGCACTGCATGTCATGACCTCCAAGAATGACCCCATAGCCTTCATATCTCCACGGCAAAGTTTAATTATCTGTTGTCTCAGATATTTAGATTTGAAAGGATCTGGACAAGTGATTTTTTTGTTGCCTGACAGTAGAAAGGATTTTTAATGACATAGTCAAAAGTTTTCAATGAAAGACTGTTTTTGAAGCACTTTTAACACATTTTACAATGACTATAGGGTTCATTGCATCTTATGCTGGGTTCAAGTTCATGGGAAGTATGATACACTAGAATGGGCCACATGAGTGGGGGTATACCTTGGCACAGAGGCCATGAAGGATCATGGACAAGGAGTAGAGCAGCTCACAGGGGGAGCGAGGAAATCTCATGAACTTACCATTCAAAAGGTTCCATCATGCAGACTAACTCATAAATGCTCTAGGGTGCCATGACCACAATTCTTTAAAAAGGTGTCTGATCTCATAAACATTGCAGAGGGTGAGGAGATGTCAAACCCGCAATACAGCCAACCAGCTTAGGACTGCTGGATAAGGGCTTGTCTCTCAAAACTAAAAAGGCACTAGTAAAGATCAGAAAGCCAAGGATTGGGGATGGAAAAGGGACTTAACATGCCAATTCTAAAGACCTCTCAAATTGCCCTAAATGCATAAAACTGTTTTCAATAATTTAGTCTTTTTTTTAAAAATCTAATTCAAATTCACCTCTAATAGTGCCAATGAAGGTCAATGCCTTTTGCTTGCCTCCTCCAATTACAAACAGTTTTTCTTCGTTATTCACAGTAAGGTACACTGGAATCAGTCTTTCCACACAGACAGAACTTAATACACGTTGCCACTTGTCTAATAAACAGAAAAGGAAATAATGCAAGGCAATGAGGTTGAAGACATTTACTAACTTTGGAGTTAATGATTTCACATTTAAACACCAAATTTAATCTCTGTGATTCAGTGGGTAAGTACATGCATAGTAGGAGGAGTGTGCAGGATTGGGAGGAGTGTGCGGTAAGTCAGCATGTCTGTGAAACATTGGGAGGAATGTGCAGTTGGATAGGATTACTGTGAAGCAGGCTGGGAGAAAGGAGCACTGTGAGAAGGACAATGGCGATACAGCACAGAAGACTGATAGCAGAGTCTCTTTAACCTGTTTCTACCTGTGAGAAACAAGTGTAATGTCATTGGAAAACAGGAAGGTGATTGGTGGGTATTTCTTCCAAATTTTTTTCGTTGGTCCACTGGTTTAAATAAGAAGGCAGTATTACAACTGAAGAGTACAGTTAAGAAAGAGTACTGATCCTCCTATGAGGAGATGCAGCGGAGGGCCCCAGTTATGCCTGTCTCTTTGTCGGTTACATGGAACAGACATTCTTCCGCAGTTACACCGGTACCATTCTCCACCTCTTCCTCCACTACATTGATGACTGTATTGGCGCCACTTAGTGCTCCCACGAGGAGATTGAACAATTCATCAACTTCACCACCACATTCCACCCCAACCTTAAGTTCACCTGGACCATCTCAGACACTTCCACCCCAACCTTAAGTTTACCTGGACCATCTCAGACACTTCCCTCCTCATCTCCATCAACAGTGACTGACTCAACACAGACATCTTCTACAAACCCACCAACTCCCACAGCTACCTGGACTACACCTTCTCGCACCCTGCCTCCTGTAAAAATGCTATCCCTTATTCCCAATTCCTCTGCCACATCTGCTCTTAGGAGGACCAGTTCCACACAGAACACATCAGATAGCTTCCTTCTTTATAGACTGCAATTTCCCTTCCTACGTAGTTGATAATGCCCTCCAGCACATCTCATCCACTTCCCGCACCTCTGCCCTCAAATCCCACTCCTCCAACCACAACAAGGACAGAATCCTCCTGGTCCTCACCTTCCACCCCACCAAATTCCATATACATTGCATCTTCCTTCGCCATTTTCACCATCTACATAAGGACCCCACCACCAGAGATCTATTTGCCTCCCCACTCCCAAGTGCTTTCCGTAAAGACCATTCCCTCAGTAACTCCCTCGTCATTTACCCCCACCAACCTACCCTCCCCTGCCACCGCAGGAATTGCGAAACCTGCATCACACCTCTCCCCTCACCTCCGTCCAAGGCCACAAAGGAGGCTTCCACATCTATCAGAGTTTTACCTGAACTTCCACATATCATTTATTGCATCTGTTGCTCTCGATACAGTCTCCTCTACATTGGGGAGACAAGACACCTACTCACAGAATGCTTCAAAGAACATCTCCGGTACACCCGCACCAACCAACCCCACTGCCCCATGGCCGAACACCTCAACTCCCACTCTGCCAAGGACATATAATCCTGGGCCTTCTCCATCACCACTCCCTTACCACCCAACGCCTGGAAGAAGAACGCCTCATGTTCCACCTCGGGACCCTCCAACCCCAGGACGATGTGCTTCTGAGACTTTATAAAGCTCTAATTAGGCCCCATTTAGAATACTGTGTCCAATTTTGGGCCCCACACCTCAGGAAGGATATACTAGCACTGGAGTGTGTCCAGCGGAAATTCACATGGATGATCCCTCTAATGTGATGACTGGCTGAGGACCCTGAGATTGTATTCATTAGAGTTTAGAAGGTTGAGGGGAGATCTAATAGAAACTTACAAGATAATGCATGGCTTAGAAAGGGTGGACGCTGGGAAGCTGTTTCCGTTAGATGGGGAGACTAGGACCCGTGGGCACAGCCTTAGAATTAGAGGGGGTAAAATTAGAACGGAAATGAGGAGACATTTCTTCAGCTAGACAGTGGGGGGCCTGTGGAATTCATTGCCACGGAGCGCAGTGGAGGCTGGGATGTTAAATGTCTTTAAGGCAGACGTTCATAGATTCTTGATCTTGCAAGGAATTAAGGGCTACACGGAGAGTGCAGGTAAGTGAGTTGAAATGCCCACCAGCTATGACTAAATGGAGGAGTGGACTCGATGGACCGAATGACCTTACTTCCACGCCTATGTCTTATGGTCAACAATTAAATCCCTTACACAAGATTAGCTGAAGTTTACACAATTATCACAGTTTAAGCTTCTCCATGATTTGACTGTAATTTAGCAATTCCTTCAGTGCTCTTTGATTTGACTGATGATGCACTGACACAGCTTTCATGTGCATCCTCCATAAGTTGGGTAATTTTTCCAAATTACATTTGAGCACAAGCTGGTGAGCACATCACAAACACATCTTCACAGCTAGTCAAGGAAGAAGCACTCTAGGTCCCTGGCACTCAGAAGACTATCAGAGATTAGCCCCCCCACTCAGCTCCAGACAGATGTGATACCACAGGTTTGCTCCCTCATGATTTCATGAAATGCATGGAGAGGAGCAGGAGGCAGGTTTGTCAGATGCAGCTGTTCTCAATACTTGTGGTTCTAAAATGTGTGTTTCTGGCTGTCTGTATGAAGAGACTAATGACTGCCATGAGAAACCAAGTCCAGCACACAGCTACATATATTCATAGCTTTAGGCACTCAGGATCAGTGGTAAGGCAAGAGGGAGATAAGGGACACAACAACAATTTTTAAATCTGCTGAAACCTCCAATAAGTTTTAGAATATTTTGACCAATACCTCCACCATCTCTGCAATCTTTTCCACTGAAATCCTTCGCTTGCAGGGCTTCAGGACTTGGTGATCTGTCTGCCTTTAGTCCCAATAATTTCTTGAATACGTTATCCCTTGCGATAGAGACTGGTATAAGATCTTTCTTCCCATTATTGCCTTGCTTATCATAGATCTTTTGGATGTTTATAGTGTCATCCAATTGTGAAGACAGATACAAAATGTAGGTTTAAATTATCATCTATTTCCCTGTTCTCCATTACCAATTTCCTAGCTGCATCCTCCAAACGTCCTACACCAGCTACTCTTTTTCTTACAATGTATTTCTAGAATTTCATGTTTATTTTTATATTTCTACTCGTAGCCGGACCTTGATCAGCCGGGGAAGTGGTCTGAAAAATGACAAATGGAGGTTAACATTGATAAGTGTGACGTCTTGCTTTTTGGAAAGTCAAATCAAGGTAGGCATTTCATGGTGAATGATAGGGCCTTAAGGAGTGTAGTGGAATAGAGGGACCTTGGAGAGTCGCAGTTAGACAGGGCTGTGAAGAAGGCTTTTAGCACACTGGTCTTTATCAGTCAGGGCATTGAGTATAGAAGTTGGGAAGTTTGTTGCAGTTGTACAGGACATTGGTGAGGCCATGCTTGTAGTACTGTGTTCACTTTTAGTCGATAAAGCGTGGCGCTGGAAAAAGCACAGCAGGCCAGGCAGCATCTGAGGAGCAAGAGAGCAGGTATTGGACCCTTTTTCAGGAATTAAAACCCTTATACAAGATTTCAACGACCCTGGTAGGAAGCATATCAAACAACGATGAGTCAAAATATAGGAAGGAGATAGGGTGTTTGGTGTCGTGCAGCCATGATAACAACCTCTCTCTCAGTGTCAGCAAGACAAAAGAACTGATCATTGACTTCAAGAAGAAAGGAAGAAAGAAAGAAAGAAAGAAAGAGGACATGCCCCCATCTACATCAACAGAACTGAGGTGGAAAGGGTCAAGAGTGTTAAGTTCCTAGAAGTGATGGTAACTGACAATCTGTCTTCAACTTCCCATATAGGTGTAACAATCATGAAGGCACAACACTCCTTCTTCCTCAGGCAGCTTAGGAAATTCGGCATATCCATAATGACCCTCACCACCTTTTACAGATGCACCACAGATTCAGGTGCATATCCAGGTACATAATGGCCTGGTTCTGCAACTGCTTTGCCCAAGATCATAAAAACCTACAGAAAGGTGCGTGCAAAGCCCAGACCATCACAAAGCCAGCCTCCTATCCATGAACTGCATTTACACAGCCATGGAAAGGCTGCCAACATCATCAAAGACCTCTCCCACTCTGGTAATGCTCTCTTCCAACCTCTTATATCAGGCAGATGAATACAAAAGCTTGAACACAAGCACCAACAGGTTCAAGAACAGCTTTTTCCCTGCCATTATTAGACTGCTGAATGGACTCTCTAACTTCAAATAATGTTAATCTTGCTAATGTTGGCCTTGCTTTGCGCACCTCGTCTGCAGTTGTAACCTTGTATGTCTCGCTCTGTCTCAGCACTCTGTGACCTGTATGGACTGCTTGCAAATCAGTACATGTGACTACAATAAATCAAATCAGATGTACAAATCTACCAATCTACCAATCAGGATAAGTCATTTCAAGGATCAGTTTGCAAAAGCAGGGGTAACTTATCTCGGACACATCATAGAGTAAGGGTAGCTGTATTTTTAAAAAAAGAGACCTCCAGAAGTATGAAAAGGGAATGATAAGAACTCAAGATATATTTGAATTATTTATTTAGAGATCATTCTAGCACATATTTCCCATTTTTTTATGTCAGAGAGCACAGAAAGTCAAGTGCTGCTATTCACAAATCGTCACAAATATGTAAGTAACCATTTTAATCACGAAGATGATTAATTTACCTAATCTCAACCATTAACTACGATTTAAAAAAACATCAAGTTTCATTAAGGGAGAAAAAAAAGAACTTACTTATTATAACAAGCTCAGAGTAGAAGAAAATCAGCACTAAAAGACAGTAGAAAGAAGAACATCAAAGCAAAAACCTAAGTGCAACAGATCAGCTTCTGAAACGAGAGTCACTGTTGTTGACAGCAACGTAGTGTCATCACTAAAACAAATGAACTATGAGAAAGCCATTTTATTGAACTCACAGAGTCATAGAGATGTACAGCATGGAAACAGACCCTTCAGTCCAACCCATCCATGCCGAACAGATATCCCAACCCAATCTAGTCCCACCTGCCAGCACCCGGCCCATATCCCTCCAAACCCTTCCTATTCATATACCCATCCAAATGCCTTTTAAATGTTGCAATTGTACCAGTCTCCACCACTTCCTCTGGCAGCTTATTCCATACCGTACCACCCTCTGCGTGAAAAAGTTGCCCCTTAGATCTCTTTTATATCTTTGCCCTCTCGCCCTAAGCCCATGCCCTCTAGTTCTGGACTCTCCCACCCCAGGGAAAAGTCTTTGTCTATTTATCCTATCTATGCCCCTCATAATTTTTTAAACCTCTATAAGGTCACCCTTCAGCCTCCGACGCTCCAGGGAAAACAGCCCCAGCCTGTTCAGCCTCTCCCTATAGCTCAAATCCTCCAACCTTGGCAACATTCTTGCATATCTTTTCTGAACCCTTTCAAGTTTCACAACATCTTTCCAATAGGAAGACCAGAATTGCACGCAATATTCCAACCAATGTCCGCAACAGACGCAACATGACCTCCCAACTCCTGTACTCAATATGCTGACCAAAAAAGGAAAGCATACCAAACGCCTTCTTCACTATCCCATCTACCTGTGACTCCACTTTCAAGGAGCTATGAACCTGAACTCCAAGGTCTCTTTGTTCAGCAACACTATCTAGGACCTTGCCATTAAGTGTATAAGTCCTGCTAAGATTTGCTTTCCCAAAATGCAGCACCTCGCATTTATCTGAATTAAACTCCATTTGCCACTTCACATCCCATTGGCCCATCTGATCAAAATCCTGTTGTAATCTGAGGTAACCTTCTTCACTGCCCACTACACCTCCAATTTTGGAGTCATCTGCACACTTACTAATTATACCTCTTATGCTCGCATCCAAATCAATTATGTAAATGACCTTGAAGATTTGAATTCTTAATCCACAGAATTTGCTAACCTTTGGCTTTTTCTCACCCAAAATGTTTCTGCAAAACTGTCTGCCTTTGCTGTCCTATTAAGAAAAGAATGTGTGCATGTTTGGACTTCAAGAATGTTTATAGTTTATATTTGAATATCAGTAACCAATAAGTTATTTTTTGCAACTTGTTAAAGGATGGATTAGTTTATAATAAATACACTTTGGTTCTCTTGTTTATTTGTGCCAAAATGTGAGTTTCTTTGATCTTGGGTCGTGGTCATAGATAAATTACCTATTTAGTGACTAACTTGGTCATTTACACATTTACGATGACTTGTGGAACACTGGGGCTTGATTTCCAACACACCCTTCCGTCAGGGTTGTGGAAGTTCTGAGACAGCATGGAGGGTCGGTGTGGACTTATTGGGCTGAAGTGCCTGTTTCCATACTGTAGGGAATCTAATAGAATCTAACCTAACAATTCCTCCATCTCAAATGTTCTTAAATTTAAATAGGAACTGGAAGTACCTGATCCCCGACCTGGATGGCGAAGTAAGTTAAAATTTCCTTTGAAGTAATACATTAGCTGATTTTGCCGAATGAACAGCATACTTTCTGTCGCAATGGCATCATACACAGTTGCAGAGTACACTCCCTGAGGACAGCTAAGAGAGCCGATCCAACAACTGTCAATGCTTACCTGAAATAGAACAAATATGAAATATCATAACCAACTCTGAATACGGGGCAATGGCTAATAAGAGTGAGGAACACTCTTGAAAATCCCCAGATCACTCTGGAAAATTCACTCACAGGGCAATTAATTAGAGAAAACAGAACTGAAGGAAACATTGATAAGTTGTCCCTGTAATAACAAGCTAATGTTTGCTGTTGATAAGTTTTTTAATAGAGAGAAACAACCTGTGGTCAGAGAAGTAGCAGACAAGATAAGTAAGCAAGCGAGTCACCAGAGTAGCAGGCGATAGCAAAGTTCCTACTGAAGTACAACTGGAAGTTTGTTTATATTACGGGGTTTACAGCAGGCATAAAAAAAAAATTAAACCATTAGCTTAGCAGAGATGGGATGAGCAAGTTGTTCTTTTTATTTAGTTAAAAGTTTGTGAATTCAGTCTGAAAGAGACCTGGCTGAAGTTACATGCATGAATTGTTTCTCCCAGAAACAAGCAATTTGTTTAATTAAAGGAAGATTTTTGATTTTTTAAAACTTCCACAACAGTAGTGTTTGGTTAGAAATCTGCATTGGTTATGCAAAGCTGGAAAGTCTAAAATCTGAGTTATACAGTCATGGAGTCATAGAAGTTTACAGCATGGAAACAGACCCTTCGGTGCAACCCATCCATGCCGAACAGATATCCCAACCCAATCTAGTCCCACTTGCCAGCACCCGGCCCATATCCCTCCAAACCCTTCCTATTCATATACCCATCCAAATGCCTTTTAAATGTTGCAATTGTACCAGCTTCCACCACATCCTCTGGCAGCTCATTCCACATACGTACCACCCTCTACGTGAAAAAGTTGCCCCTTAGGTCTCTTTTATATCTTTCCCCTCTCACCCTAAACCTATGCCCTCTAGTTTTGGACTCCCCGACCCCAGGGAAAAGGCTTTGTCTATTTATCCTATCCATGCCCCTCATAATTTTGTAAACCTCTCTAAGGTCACCCCTCAGCCTCCGACGCTCCAGGGAAAACAGTCCCAGCCTGTTCAGCCACTCTCTGTAGCTCAGATCTTCCAACCCTGGCAACATCCTTGTAAATCTTTTCTGAACCCTTTCAAGTTTCACAACATCTTTCCGATAG
>NC_057750.1:12422666-12449460 GCF_004010195.1 Chiloscyllium plagiosum | reverse complement strand
CTAGTTACCCTTTTGTCCTTAATATATTTGTAAAAACCCTTTGGATTTTCCTTAATTCTATTTGCCAAAGCTATCTCATGTCCGCGTTTTGCCCTCCTGATTTCCCTCTTAAGTATAGCCCTACTTTCTTTGTACTCTTCTAAGGATTCACTCGATCTATCCTGTCTATACCTGACATATGCTTCCTTCTTTTTCTTAACCAAACCCTCAATTTCTTCAGTCATCTTTAGTTTATGGAGCAATGAAGTTGATTAAAGAACAGGATCCAAAAGGTAGTAATCTCTGAATTACTTCCGGTGCCACTTGCTATATGTGTAGCTTTTTGTTTCTCAGCAAGGTCGTCAAAAACAGTAATTCCAAGAGGCCTGGGTTTAGGGGCAGTTTGATTATAGCTAACAGATACTGCCTTAGGAAAAGGCTTACAAGTTAAAAAGGAAACACTTGTACTATTCAAAGGAGGCGAGTGATAGCGGTTAGTATTTTTTGTTCTGGGTGTTGAATTTGTTTGGTTTAAACAGTGGGGAGAAGAACAGTGTGGGGGTGGTGGGAGGAAGCGGAAGGGGTCTGAGAGATAAATAGGATGGTTGTAGGGTTGGGCGAGGTGAAGTAGCTGGTAAGGCAATAGGTAGATGCAGATGGGGGGGAAATGGGTGACAGGTCAGAGCGGAGGGTGGAGCAGATAGGTGGGAAAGAAGATGGACAAGTTGGACAGTTCAAGAGGGCGGTGCCGAGTTGGAGGGGGTTGGATCTGGGATGAAGTGAGGGAAGGGGAGATGAGGAAACCATTGAAATCGACATTGATACCATGTGGTTAGAGGTTCCCAAGCTAGAAGATGAGGCGTACTTCCTCCAGGCGTTGGGTGGCTAGGATTTGGCAGTGGAGGTGGCCCAGGACTTGCATATCCTTGGTGGTGCAGCAGGGGGAGTTGCAGTGGTTGGCCACTGGGCGGTGGGGTTGTTTTGTGCATGTGCCTCAGGGGTGTTCTCCGAAATGTTCTGCGACTTGCCATTCTTTCTCCCTAATGTAAAGGAGATCACATTGACAGCAACAGATACTCTAGTATGTCAGATGGATTCGTTTTTGTCCAATGTGTACAGGAGGGTTTCCTAACACAGTTTGTTGAAGGGCCAACAAGCGGGGAGGCCACACTGGATCTGGTGCTTGGAAATGAACCAGCCCCGGTGCTTGATTTAGTTGTAGGTGAGCACTTTGAAGAAAGTGACCATAATTCAGTTATGTTTGGTTTAGCGATGAAAAAGGATAAGTACACGCCACAGGTCAAGAGTTATTGATGGGGCAAGGGCAATTATGCGATTAGGCAGGAATTAGGATGCATAAAATGGGGTAACAAAATGCAGGGGATGCAGACAATAGAAATGTGGAGCTGGTTTAAGGAACAGATATTGCGTGTCCTTGATAGGTATTTCCCTGTCAGGCAGGGAGGAAGTGATAAGGTGAGGGAACCGTGGTTTACAACAGAAATTGCATCTCTTGTTACGAAGAAGAAGGAGGCTTATGTGTTGATGAGGCATGATGGTTCAAATGAGGCGATGGAGAGTTACAGATCAGCTAGGAAGGATTTAAAGAGAGAGTTAAGAACAGCAATGATAGGACAAGACCAGTCTTTAGCAAATAGAATAAAGGTGAACCCTAAAGCTTTCTATAGGTATGTAAGGAATAAAAGGATAATTAGGGTAGGAATAGGGCTAATCAAAGACAGAAGTGGGAAGTTGAGTGTGGACCCTGTGGAGATCGGAGAGGTGCTAAACAAACATTTCTCATTGGTTTTCACTCAGGAAAAGGAGAATACTGTAGAGGAGAAGAATGAGGTACAAGATATTAGACTAGAAAAGATCAAGGTTAGTTACGAACAGGTGTTATCAATTCTAGAAGGAGTGAAAGTAGACAAGTTCCCTGGGCCGGATGGGATTTATCCAGGGATTCTCTGGGAAGCTAGGGAGGAGATAGCAGAGCCTTTGGCTTTGATATTTGAGGCATCATTGTCTACAGGTTTGGTACCAGAGAACTGGAGGATTGCAAATATTGTGACCTTGTTCAAGATGGGCAGTAGAGATGACCCAGGTAATTATAGGCCAGTGAGCCTTACTTCTGTTGTAGGAAAAGTTTTGGAAAGAATTATAAGAAATAAAATTTATAATCATCTAGCAAGCAACAATTTGATTTCAGATAGTCAACATGGTTTCGTCAAGGGCAGTTCGTGTCTCACTAACCTCATTGAGTTTTTTGAGAAGATGACCAAGCATGTAGATGAGGGTAGGGCAGTTGACGTGGTATACATGGACTTCAGTAAAGCCTTTGACAAGGTTCCACATGGTAGGCTGTTGGAGAAAATGCAGAGGCATGGAATTGAGGGTGATTTAGCAGTTTGGATTAGAAACTGGCTTTATGAGAGAAGGCAGCGAGTGGTGGTTGATGGAAAATATTCAGCCTGGAGTCCAGTTACTACTGATGTGCCACAAGGATCTTTTTTGGGATCACTGCTGTTTGTCATTTTTATAAATGACTTAGATGCAGGCATAGGTGAATGGATTAGTAAATTTGCAGACAACACTAAAGTTGGTGGAGTAGTGAACAGTGTGGAGGAATGTTATAGGTTGCAGGGGGACTTGGATAAACTGCAGAATTGGGCTGAGAGGTGGCTTATGGACTTCAACGCAGGTAAATGTGAGGTGATGCACTTTGGGAAGAATAACAGGAAAGCTGAGTACTGGGTCAATGGAAAGATTCTTGGCAGTGTGGATGTGCAGAGGGATCTTGGAGTCCATGTACATAGATCCATGAAAGTTGCCACCCAGGTGGATAGTGCTGTTAAGAAGGCATACGGCGTGTGAGGTTTCATTCGTAGAGGGATTGAGTTCCGGAGCCACAATATCATGCTGCAACTATAAAAAATGCTGGTGCGGCCACACTTGGAATACTGTGTACAGTTCTGGTCACCATATGTCGGGAACGATGTGGAAGCATTGGAAAACGTGCAGAGGATATTTACCAGGATGTTGCCTGGTCTGGAGGGAAGGTCTTATGAGGAAAGGCTGAGAGACTTGAACCTGTTCTCATTGGCAAGGTGGCGGCTAAGAGGGGATTTGATAGAGACATACAAGATGATCACAGGATTAGATAGGGTGAACAGTGAAAGTCTTTTTCCTAGGATAACGACATCAGCGTGTACGAGGGGCCATAACTACAAATTGAGGGGTGATAAATTTAAGACAGATGTCAGAGGCAGGTTTTTTACGCAGAGAGTGGTAAGGGCGTGGAATGCCCTATCTGCTAATGTAGTCAACTCAGCCACATTAGGGAAATTTCAACAATCCTTAGATAAGCACATGGATGATTTTGGGATAGTGTGGGGGGCGAGCCAAGAATAGTTCACAGGTTGGCGCAACATCGAGGGCCGAAGGGCCTGTTCTGTGCTGTATTGTTCTATGATCTATGACATAGATGAGGAGCTTGGATGTACAGGAAAATCTTTGACAGATGTAGAAGGATCCTTTGGGTCCTTGGATGGAGGTGAGGCGAGAGGTGTGGCCACAGGTTTTACACCTCTTGCGGCAGGAAGTGAAGGTGCCCGGAGTGGAGGATGGGTTGGTTGGGGGGGCACGGACCTAAAGAGGGAGTCATCGAGAGAATGGACTCTGAAGAATGCTGATAGGGGTGGGGAGGGAAATATATCTCTGGTAGTAGGGTCTGACTGTCAGTGGCAGAAATAACGGAGGATGATGTGCTCTATCTGGAGGTTGGTGAGGTGAAAGGTGAAGACGAGGGGAGGTTCTATCCTTGTTATGGTTGGAGGTGTAAGGTTCAAGGGCGGAGGTTCAGGAAGTGGAGATGCACTGGAGGGCATTGTTGACCTTGTGGGAGGGGAAATTACAGTCCTTGAAATAGGAGGCCAACTGGGATGCTCTGGAGTGGAACTGTTCCTCCTGGGAGTAGATGCGGCGGAAGTGGAGGAATTGGGAGTAGGGGCTAGCTTTTTTAAAGGAGGTGGGGATGGGTGGAGGTGTAGTCCAGGTAGCTGTGGAAATCAGTAGGTTTGAAGTAGATATACATGTTGAGTCAGTCGCTGAAACTGGAAACGGAGAGATCCAGGAAGGGGAGGGATAAGGACCAACTGCCAACAGGTGTGACTAGTTTAGTTTGGGATTATGGGTCGACATTCACTGATTGGACCGAAGGGTTTTTTCCCATGCTGTATGACTCTATGACTGTATGTCATAATAGGCCTAGGTGTGTAGGTTTATAAAAACACAAATGGATGGAATCAGGCTCTAAAGATATTGAACTTGATGTTGATTTCCGGAGGCTGTAGCATTTCCAAATGAAAAAAATGAGATGCCACTCTTTGCGCTTGCTCTGAGGCTCATTGGAACACTGCTGCACGCCTGCAGCAGAAATATTTGCTTGTGAACATGGTGATGTGTTAAAGTGGCAAGTGGTTGGAAGTTCTTGGTCATTTTTATGGACAGAATGTAGGTGTTCTGCAAAGCTGTCACCCAGTCTGTATTTTGTTTCCCCAATTCAGAAGAGACCACAATGAGAATAGGGAATACAGTAGACAAGATTGAATGAAGTAGTTAAATTGCTGCTTCAGTTGAAGATATATCTGGGACCTTGGATGGTGAGGAAGAAACAGATAAACTGATAGATGTTGCACCTTTTGCAACTGCATGCTAAGTTGCAGTGTGGGTGTGGGAGGTATTGGGAATGGGGGAGGTGTTGGGAATGGAGGAGGAGTGAACTAAGTCATCGTGAAGGGAACAGTCTCTGCATAATTCTGACAAAGGAGGGGAGGTAAGTATGTGTCTGGTTGTGGCATCTCTTTGGGGGTTTCAGAAATGGCAGCTTACAATACTTTAGATCCAGAGGTTGGTGGATTGTTAAGTAAGGGCCAGAGGACCATATCATTGTTATGGGAGAGGAGGGGTGAGGGCAGAAGTGTGGGACACATCTAAGGGACTTTGTTGACCATGGTAGTGGGGAATCCTCACTTGAGGAAAATGGTGAACATTTCTGAGGGCCTCCTGCATTAGGTGGCATTATCAGAACAGGTACAACAGAAATGACTAAACTGGAAGAGTGAGATGCAGTCCTTCCAGGAAGCAGGGTATGAGGATATATAACTGAGGTAACTATGGGAGTCGGTGGGTTTGGAATGGATATTGGTGACCAGCCTATCCCCAGAAATGAAAACAGAAACGTCAAGCAAGGAAGGAGTTAGAGATGGACCGAGTGAAGGGGTGGACAGGCTGGAAATTGTAAACAACATTGATAAGCCTTTCAAGTTCAGATTGAGAGAGAGAAGCAGCACTGATGATGTCATCAATGTACCGGTGAAAGAGTTGTGGGGAGGGGCTCGAGTAAGATTGGAAAAAATGTTCCACATATCCCACAGGGACAGGCCTAACTGGGGCTTATGCAGGTACCCACAGCCACACATGTAATGTGAAGAAAAGTGAAAGAACCTAAAGGAAAAGTTGTTCAAAGTGAGGACAAGCTTGATCAGGTGGGGTGTCTGGGGACAGTACAGTCCTTCTTTTCAGAAAGAAGTGGAGAACCCTGAGACCATCCTGACCATCTACTCTCTCCCTACCCATCAAACCACCTCAACCTTGTCTTCAGCATAAATACCAGCCTTTCCTAGTTGCTGTCAATTCTGATGAAAAGCCACTCAATTCGAAATGTTAACTCTGCATTCTTCTCACAGATGCTGCCGGAACCGCTGAGTTTAGCCAGCAATTACTGTTTTTGTTTCAGATCTCTAGCATCCACACTCCTTTGTTTTACTTTAAAACATTGGTGTTGCTACTCCTTGTTTAATCCAAAGCTCTCTGAAGGAAAGCCTGTTCTGTCCGTCATGATATCCAATATTTTTCCCACTAATATTACTAGCCTGTCATTTTCTGGTTTAGCTCTTTCACCCTTCTTAAATAGTGGTACAACATTGGCAACCCTCCAATCTGACCATACTATCTCTCCCAATGAGGGATGAAAGATTGTGAACAATTGTGAATATTACGCAGGATGCATTCTATCCAGGCCAGTTTATTATCAACTTGCACTGACATTAAGCTTCATAGTCAATCAGAATGACAGGTAATCAGGGCAGCTCTTTTAGAAATGCCTGTGGATAAGAGGTATAGTAGTTGTTGTAATAGTATAAACTGCTAGTCTGTTATGGACCAGACCAAACCTCTTCAAGTATACGAAGAAGATAGCTTTTTAAAAAAAAAATAGGGTCTAGGCTAAGTGTAAGGCTTAGTGTTCCAGATACAATTGGATTGGTCAAACTGCGCAGCTTTAAGCAAGATATACTTTATTTTTACACTACAATTAATATACAGATCAAATTTAAAAATTGCCTTAACTGTAATTCTATTGAAATGCTTAGTTAAATAATATGTATTATCTACTACCAATTAACTGTTCCAGTATAGTAATATCCCCTAAATACACCCTTGTCAAAGGCAAGTTCAACAAAATAGACTGTCTCACATGTAATTCCAGGAGCAGGAAGAGAACCCCAAGCTTTTAGCTATAACTGAGAGAGGAAGAAGAGCTTCCATATCCAGCTTCAAGACTCCAGCAACTCCAGAACGCTAAAACTAAAAATCCTGTATCTTTGGGAGGTTGACTCCACCCATTCAGGCTGCTTCTGTTGTTCCATTGTAAAAGAAAACCAAAGCCTCACAAGCTGTTTATTCTATTGGCTTTGAGCAGACCTTTCAGGACCTCTGTCTCAATCTTTCTCCACAAAAAAAAGCCATTGTATCATCATAGTTCCATTACTGCTCCCAGCACCAACATCCAAACCTAGGCTATTCAGCAAAAGTACAAGCAGGAGCAAAATGGAAGACTGATTTCTGTTGAGAACTAAGATAAGCACGATTTCTCTTCAGCAAAATGGCTTATGTTTTCTGGAAAATACACTGCTTTAGTGTCATCCTATGGTAAGTATTAAGCATTTCAGTTATAACTATGTAAAGAACTTAAGTTCATGCAACTTTAGATGGAATAGTGCCAGACATGTGCATAATATTATTTAAAAATTGTCAATATTCATCATTTGATATTGCTATTTTTGTTTAAATACATATAGACTGCAATATATGCTTTCCAAAATAGAAATTTTGTTCTTTCAAAAAGAATTGTACTTCACCTCCAAAATAGTAAAATCATCAAATTCACTGGTAGATAAGAGGACCACCTTGCGATCAGTAATTCCTCCGAGTATCAGAACTGGACTATTTTCAGATAAATACCAGAGAGGACTTGATGGATTGGGGATTGAAATTAAATTTCCAATTTCTACAATCTAAAAAGGAACAAAAATCAAAATCTTTGAAGACTTCTAATTTCTATTCTAAATTTAAAGCAAAAAAACTAAAATTACAATTTTCTTCTTTGTATGATTAATTTATTCAAGTAATAAAAATTAAAATCTCATACTTTTATTTTTGTGTAATAAACATACTTTAACATCTAATCCACTGGTGAGAATCTCAAGACATTTGCCCCATAGAAATTTATTGCAGAAAATCTGAGTGAAAAGGGATAATCTATTTCTGATGCTAACCTGACATACTGGGCATCTCAAAAAATTATCAATAGAATAACAAAAATAGGAAACCAGAGAAATATCATCAGAAATAAAGTATGATCCTGACAGCAAGTGCTCTTAACAGATTGGAAATCATTTTATTAATTCCCTAAAACAGCCATCAATTTAGTTTAAGTAATTAGCCTGTTTCTGTTGAGTTGTCAATGTATTAAAGTTGTGCTGTTTATTATAATGATTTATTTGTGCAGCCAGCATTTCCTTATTCCATTCATTGCCTGCAATTTTGAAGGGTGAGAAACACAATGACTGCAACCGGGATTGGCAATCAATGGATAAACAACTTTGACCTGGAAAGAGTGAACTGTAGCCCAGAACAATGGCTACTGATTCACTATGATCCATATTAGCTACAAC
The DNA here is from genome assembly GCF_004010195.1 of Chiloscyllium plagiosum. Taxonomy (NCBI): domain Eukaryota; kingdom Metazoa; phylum Chordata; class Chondrichthyes; order Orectolobiformes; family Hemiscylliidae; genus Chiloscyllium; species Chiloscyllium plagiosum. The sequence continues at coordinate 12,441,466 of NC_057750.1, read as the reverse complement.
AGAAAAGTCAAAATGATCCCCAAAACAGTAAGAAGTTATCAGTTAGGCACTTAGTTCAATACATTACCAGTAGCAATTAGAAAAACAAAGGACAAAGGCACAGTTTTTGTTGGCAACCACAGTGGTTTCATGAATGAAGTTAATAGAAAAGGAAAACCTGAAATCCATCAAACCCTCAGGTTGATGTCAAACAACAAATTAAACAATATGAAGTTCAAAAAAGGAATATGAAGAAAAGGATATTGAAGTCAATTACAAAAGATATTATAAATATAGTTTATAAATACATTCAGGAAAAGTGAGCAGTAAGAATGGTACTGACTCATTAAAGGCAATTTGTGTATGCCCTCCAGGACACCTCTTGTCACCCAACAATCTTAACACCATCCTTTAATTCCTATCACCTATTTCTATTTTGCAGCCCTCCTTCGATGCTTCTACTGCCTTGCCCCTCAATCCATCTACCTTAATCCTTGCTGTGAATCTGTTGCTTTTTAATCTAACTCACCATTTGTTATTAGGTTAATTTCATAGTTATTATTAATACCATTGACAATATGGTTCATTAAATCTATCTTTAACATACTAACTTTACTTTGCATGTTGCACACATTTTGTTTTGACATCATTATTTCTATATCTGACTAAGTATCTCAGGGCTATTAAAACGTTACTGGTCACAATTTGGGTTGAATTTTTAATCTTTTGGCCAAGTGAAATTCCCTGTGCCTCGTCTGCCTTGATCTATGCTGACTTTCTAACATAATCTTCCACCCTTCACCTTATTAATTATATATCTAGCCTCTTCCATCTCTCCCTGCTGCCCAAACCTTGCGATGTTCATGCCCCTAGGACCAGCTCCAGATTGTTTCCGATGCTGCAAGCTAAGAACCACATTTCAAACAGGGTTTCTGTACCATTGACACAAATGAAGTAGTCCAGTAAAACATGTTAGCTTCTCAGTTCACCAGCAGAGACCTAGAGTGCTGGTGGATAAAGATAATGGAGAGAAGGCTTACCCTCAAAGACCTAAGCCATCAGATTCAGCCAGCTTGGAATGAGATAGAAGCCCAGGTCAGTGCAGAGTCCGAGGTGAAATGCAAATACAGCACAGAAAGAAGGTTAATGATTTATTGTGCTCTGCATAGGTGAATGCCATCATTTTTTTTTCCGTTACCTCACTCTCAAGGTAACAATTCACTCTAACCCAGTTACTGCACATTCAATTCACTGAGGCTCATGGACTATAACTCTCATACTTGTGTGCATCACGTCTATTCAACAATTCTCACCCACATCATCCTCCAAAACTGCTAACCCTTTACTTCCACTGAGTTTCTTACACATTCACCCCATTACCTCTGATTTTGCATTATCACTAGTTGCTCTTCCATCCAGTGTCATTGTACACAGTTCCTCCATCTGTCTCACAGGAAAATTTGACCTGGTCCCAGACTAATGCCTCCACGGCACCCCAACTGATGTAGCTGATACCCCCAGACTGATTGCACTTAAGCTTATCATTGCTAAGGGGCAAAGACAAGCTGTTTCATAAGGGATTGAAAGCAATTAGTCATGCCTGGGAAAGGAGGAGTTGCGGCTACATAACCAAAACTATTTTGACACCTGCTTGATAACCGGCTGCCTTTGGCCATAAGGACAAATGACTGCCCCACTGAAGAATTTAAGAAGTTAATTATAAGACAGGCTACGCCTTCAAACAGACTGTTGAGATTAAATGTAATAAGGAACAAAGGAGTCACTTATGATAAGGAAGCAAGCTGCAAATTGAAGGATGCCAGAAGAGTCAAAATATTTTGGATGAAAGAATGTAAAAGATCAATAATGTCACAACATTGACCTGAAGGTTAAGAACTTCAAAGAACAACACTGCACAAGGATCAAACTCTGGATGTCAGAGACAGACACTCTTGGTTATAGCTAAATTCCACCTTTAATAAGGTAATAGCCAAGTTGAGTTGTGATGTTTAATTTGCTTACTTGAGGAGTCTTATTTTGGTTGCGACATATAATATTGTTTAAATCATTGTTTCAGTACTTGATTGTAGATTTCTTAACAAGTAGCTGAATTAAAAATTGTAGCAATTTACACACAATAGCCTGCAGGACTAACTAATGGAATGTGACGAGACCTTTGACTTATTGTCATGGTACCCTGAATGACACTTACATTCATTAAAGATAGGTCTTCTTTGATTTTCTTAAATGGTTGTTTGGTTGAAGCACACAAAATGTTTCCTGCATAAGCTGCTGGCACAGGTAAAATCAATGTGGCACAGCGCAAAAAGCAAAATATTCACCTCCTTAACTGTTCTGTGCTCTAAACTATGTTCAGCTACCACCTGTCCCTATGCACTAAAACGTAATGCAGGTCACAGAAGCCAGCAGACTCTAAGTACAAAGTGAATGAGACCTAAGAAATGAAGCTAAGATATACCCTGTTTTAGCATGATACATATGCATATCCCTGCTTCCAAGCAGCCTGGCAGCACCATGTCCTTGAGCTACAAAGTGAAGTGCTGAAGTGACATCAGTTGATTCAAAAGCAAGCATAATGTGAGGTGAGACTGTTGGTTTGCCATTGTTGATGACAGATGAAAGAGGACAGTATCCATGGAGCATATATGGATATTATGAAGAAGACAGAGCTGGATGAATGACTCAAAAAGCAAGGGTCAAGCTATTGCTACCAAGTTTCCAGTCTGAATTGGGAACTGGCACCGTCTAGTTTCTCAGGATAGGAGAGAATCACAAGTTTTACAGAAATAAGACAAGTTGGGCTACCTTTGACAATGCAATTGCTTAAAAATAAGATAGTTGAACATTGACTCTTCAGGGGAAAACTGGACATTTTTTGCCCATGTCAAGATTCTGATTATTTCATTTTTGTTATATTATCCCACAATTCTCACCTTTACCTACACCGCTCAAAGGATCAAATGCTGCAGCAGCATATTTCTACCACAGGAGAAAGCTACATTAATTCCATAAGCCGTAGACTTCGAAACCAAATCTAAAATATCAGGAAAATTAACTTTGTTCTGACATTCCATGGACATAGGATATCTATTAATTTCTTCTGACAATGCAAACAGATTATAGTGAATGCTCATACTGCACTCTCTTGTGCATTACTTTTTAAATGTTTTAAAATAAGATTCATTCAATATAACACACAAAGGAACATCCCGTCAGTTTGTTATGAAGTTGAAGGTGTATACTGCACTTTTAAGAGAGAGTGAATGCTGTTTTGAACTGAGAGATTACAAGCTTATGTAATATGACTAGATAGCAGTCTCAGAGTGCACTAGAAAATTGAAAATACGTAACATTTGGCCGTGAAATTGATACCTGAGTTGGTTGCTGTTTTGACAACAATTTAAATTTAACCAATCAGTTTAAATTATGCCCCAGGATACTAAAACCCAATCGAGTTTGAATGTATTATTTTGCTAACATCGAACCAATGAGATAATTCACTGTTGGGAATATAAAAATGCAGGTTTTTTGAAAATTGCAGACAGAGCAACTGCCATCAACAAGATCCAAGAAATTAGGAAACACTCTCCATCAAAGGTTATCTTTTCATATGAAACATATTCGCAGTAAAAGAAAGACGACAACCCAGGGAGACCTTCAGGTGGAAGCAAACAGACAGCGAAGACAACAGCCTCTATGTGGTTTTGAAATTAAGTTGACATAATTTTAATAAGTATCTTATTAGTACAGCACATTGTTATAGAGGTGGAGACAGGTAATAAGCAGTTAAGAGAAAGGGGGTGCTTAGAGTTGTGAATAGCTGATGTTTAATGTTTACTTTTAGAATGAAAGAATAAATTGATTCTATTTTCTTTAAATAGTGGAATTTGGGAGTTCTCTGTCACTCATATTTTAACAGATTAGGAGGTGAGGTGAGCTTTTCCAGGTGTTTGATTTAAGTAACAAAAGTGTTCACCACTGTGTCCTAACAGAATAATAATCATCTGTATGTAATCTGCAAACTAAGAAATGTCTACCCCTATGGCTGAATAACCCTAGTCCATTGATTATTTCTTCCTATTAAATACCATTAATTCCTGAAATATGATTCATTGTTGTTATATTCATCATGAGTATTCCTTACTTTCAGATGAACTTAACTGTAATCTTTCATAATTCTGCTGAATGAACATGAAACTTCTAACCTAATGTCCTTGAATTAACCCTAATAAATTTTACTGTTTGTAGTAGGAAGTGACTTAAAGTAATATTTAAATTAAAACAGATTTGATGAAAATAGACGCCATGTCTGGCAACATTGCTGAAGTCGGAAACAGAGTTGATGATAATGTTTCCCTCTGTTCAAATGCTGCCAGACCTGCTGCTACCATTCACAGTAATTTGATATCGAAATAATATATCTAGCCTCACTTAAATTAATTAAGATATGCACTAAATTAAAGGAAGAGCCAAATATTGCTAACCTCATGTCCAATGTCAAATTGCTTGATATTTGGGTCAACACCAACTTCAAACACAGTTTGGAAATTTAAGTATCCATCGATATTTAAAAGAATACTAAAGAGAAAGTGTTGTGAAAAGAAAACAAAGAGAGAAAATTAATACTGAATAGCTTCTACAGTAAAAGCACATTGTATTAACGGAATAAACAAACAAAAACAGTAATGCTTTATTGGTAATTTGCACACCAAGTTGTTTGACTAGGCATCAGACTGAATGACACAAGTGAATTAGTTGACTTTTGTATCACATTGGTTATTTTATCTGATACAATCCCACAAATTACCTGAATTATAGAACTCAATTCTTCAATTTACACCAGTGAGATCTGAATTCACAACCTCTGGATTCTTCATGTTGTGCCATAACCACAAGTTCTGTATCTTTTAATTGCTAAGTCCAAACTAAGAAATGTTAACTTAATAGAGTATTTGAGAATAAATTTGTGTTATCATGTTAGCATGCTGATTCCCGGATTAAAGAATCATACAATGCTGAAGAGGTCCTTTGGCTCATTTGAGTCTCCATTGCCAAAAAATATATCACTTTACTACGATAGGTGCACTTAACCTTGAATGTTATAACATTTCAAGTACCCATCTAAATATTTCTTAAAGGTTGTGAGGTTTCCTGCCTCAACTACCTTCCTAGGGAAGGCATGCCAGACCCTCCACCTCCCACACTACTGTACTTAGTAATGAAAATAAAGGCCTTAAGTATTGCTAAAAGGGGGCAAGAAGTCCAAGATTTTCATCTAGCATTCATCAGATCCAGGATGCAAGAACTATACGTGGAAAAAGGGACACTATTTTAAATCCTGTTTCCTGCGCCTGATTAATGTAAGATGAAAAGCTTCAACTTCGTGTATCCTTTTAGCAATGTGAAAGTGTAGGCAAAATTTGGCTAACAGTGATTACCACATAAGAAATAGTAGAAATTTGGTTAAAGCACTTTTTTATATCAGTAGAAGTAAGAGTGAAGTGGTAGGATATTACATTGGTTCAGTTTGTGAATGCTCAGCTAAAAATAGCGTATGGTACTGGAGCCCCAACTTCATTCCTGTCTTCTTCACTGGGAATATTACAAAAATTCTTCATAGACCAGCTGTGCAATTTAGGAATTCCCTATAGTAGTGTGTGTGATAGCTTGATTGAAACAAGTAGTTGAATTTTCAAATGCATGGTAATAAGAGAATTATATATTCACATCTGAATGACTGAGCTCTGATCAACTTTCTCCTTTCTCCAGTTTTTTCCCTCCTTCTCTTAAAGTCACTTACATATAAGTGAAGATACTGAGCCCTTGGGCACTTCACCCAAACAGCAAATTACTACTAAATATTGTTCTATGAAGAAGATTACAGCTGAGCTTTTTGATTGTTTCAGTTTGCTGCCTGACCAGCTGTGCTTTTCTAGCACCACTTTAATCTAGATTCTGATTTCCACCATCTGCAGTCCTCACTTTTGCCCAGGAGTAGTCATCCTAGGTCCAATCATCTTCAGCCACACGTCCTTCTACTGTCATCCTTACTGATTCCCAATCTGCATCTGCAGCCCCCAATCCCCACAAATAGATTTCCCAGTCTCCTTCCCACAGCTGCGAGTCCTTCATTACCCTCACCTCCTTCTCTGTTGCCTTTATTGGATGGACCCCACAGACTTACCATGGCACACCCTTTGAAGAACCTAACTAACCAGGTCCAGATAAAAAGTGTCCAGGCCCCTGACTGCTGCCTAGATATCTCCTGAACATGTTAACCTCTAGACTGGCAACTATGGAGCCACAGTGCTGACTGCGACCTGCGCACTTAACTGTGGTGTACACATTGACCTCCTGACCAACAGAATTAGACTAGATGCCTCACCATAGCCAAGCCTCTGGAATTTCAGAGGCAGTCCTTGATTTATTGTGCCTGGACCCTTTGACTGACAGGTGTTTTCATGAACTTCAAGGAGCATTGCTCTCTGTAAACCTTGAAAAATGGTTGTCTACTTGCAGGACATATATTTGTGCTGGCAGATGGTATATGTCTAACATTGATGAAGTACTTTGCTAAACATAAAGATCCAGCTCCCCTTGCTGGCCAGCAAGACAAGCTGCTCGACTCAGTGACTGGGTTAAGAGGCAAACAAGGAAAGGCTGCAAGTGTGCAGATAGTCACTAGGTGATTGAGCAAGATGCATCCGGCTGGTTGAGCTGGTTGCTTGTTCCTGTGTACAAACTGTCATGCAGCAGCATTGAAATGCTGGTTACTGTTGTACCCCAAAGTGCAGCACTGAAGGCAGAAGCATCTGCAAATGGATTGGAAAGATACCATGAGGGTTTCGAGAAACTGGGAGATATTGGATGCCAGCATCCATGTAGTGCAGATGGTAGTTGGATCTCTTATAGATGTTTCCAAACCTGTTGAGTTTCTCCAGCATTCTCTGTGTTTCAGATTCCTATCATCCACAGTATTTTGCTTTTATGTAAAGGCAATTTGTTGCCTCAAATTAGCACCAATGTTCTCCTAAAGTCTCTTTGAGCTCCAGACTTCCAAAGTCTTCCCCTATTAAGAGAATATTCTACACTTCAATGCTTCCTATAAAAGTGCATAACTTCAAATTTTCCCACATTGTATTCCATCTGCCATTTCTTCAGCCACTCTCCTAACTGATCCAAGTCCTTCTGCAACCTCACCACTTACTCAAAGTTACCTTTGCCTCCACCTATCTTTGTGCATCTGCAACTGACCAACAATCTGATATGGAACCTTACTTTTTGGATCAGCCTTACATGTGGGACCTTGTCAAAGGCCTTCCTGAACTCTCAGCTGCACTAGGCTCATCGATATACCTAGTCACCCTTTCAAAAAACTCAACTAAATTAGTCAGACAGGATCATCATCTAACGAATCTGAGCTCCCCCTGATCAATCTCTGCCTAAGTGTTGATTAATCAGAACTTTTCCCAAATATTTTTCTACCAATGACGTCAGACTAACTTCTCTATAATTACCTGCTATCCCTGCTAGGTAAAAACAATGACTGCAGATGCTGGAAACCAGATTCTGGAGTAGAGTGGTGCTGGAAAAGCACAGCAGTTCAGGCAGCAGCCGACAAGCAGGAAAATCAACATTTCTGGCAAAAGCTCTTCATTAGGAATACAGGCAGAGTGCCTGAAGGGTGGAGAGATAAATGAGAGGAGGGTAGGGGTGGGGAGATAGGTCAGGGAGGAAGGTGGAGTGGATAGGTGGAAAACGAGATAGGTAGGTAAGACAAGTCATGGGGACAGTGCTGAGCTGGAAGTTTGGAACTCGGGTGAGGTGGGGGAAGGGGAAATGAGGAAACTGTTGAAGTCCACATTGATGCCCTGGGGTTGAAGTGTTCCGAGGCGGAAGATGAGACGCTCTTCTTCCAGGCGTTGGGTGGTGAGGGAACGGCGGTGAAGGAGGCCCAGGACCTCTATGTCCTCGGCAGAGTGGGAGGGGGAGTTGAAATGTTGAGCCACAGGGCGGTTGGTTGATTGGTGCAGGTGTCCCAGAGATGTTCCCTAAAGCGCTCTGCTAGGAGGCATCCAGTCTCTCTAATGTAGAGGAGACCGCATCGGGAGCAACGGATACAATAAATAATATTGGTAGATGTGCAGGTAAACCTTTGATGGATGTGGAAGGCTCCTTTAAGGCCTTGAATGGAGGTGAGGGAGGAGGTGTGGGCGCAGGTTTTACAATTCCTACGGTGGCAGGGGAAGGTGCCAGGACGGGAGGTTGGGTTGTAGAGGGGGCGTAGACCTGACCAGGTAGTCACGGAGGGAACGGTCTTTGCGGAAGCACGGAGGGAACGGTCTTTGCGGCTCAGAACACTTCAACCCCAGAGCATCAATGTGGACTTCAACAGTTTCCTCATTTCCCCTTCTGCCACCTCACCCTAGTTCCAAGCTTCCAGCTCAGCACTGTCCCCATGACTTGTTCTACCTGCCTACCTTCTTTTCCACCTATCCACTCCACCCTCCTCTCTGACCTATCACCTTCATCCCACCCCTATCCACCCACTGTACTCTTTGCTATATATGCTTCCTTCTTTTTCTTGATCAGACAATCTCTAGTAGGGCCTTTGATAGTATTGTAGAACAGAAGGACATTGGGATTCAGGTACCTAATTTTTTGAAGTTTGCATCATATATGTACAGGGTGGTTACAAAAGTGTTTGGCACCCTTGCCTTCATGCTCAATCCTTTGAGCTTAGCAGTTAGGAAGTCATGTTGAGGTTGTCCAGGGCATTAGTGAGGCCTCTTTAGGAGTACTGTGCCCAGTTAAGGGAAGGATATTATGAAGCTGGAGAGGGTACAGAACAGATATATCAAGATGTTGCTGGGTAAGGAACGTTTGAGTTATAGGGAGAGGGTGGATAGGCTGGGACGTTTTTCACTGGAGCGTAGGAGGTTGAGAGGTGACTTCATAGAAGTTTATAAAATCATGAGGGTTAAGAACAGGGCTAATGGTGGGTGTGTTTTCCCTAGGATTGGGGACTTCAAGACTATGGGGCATATTTTTAAGGTGAAGGGTGAGAGATTTTAAAAAAATACATGAGGAGCAAATTGTTTACACAGGTGGTTCAAATGTGGAATGAACTTCCTGAGGATGCAGGCATAATTACAATTTTTACAAGACATTTGGCTAAGTACATGAAAAGGAAAGGAGCAGGCAGGTTGAACTAGTTTAATTTGGCATGGACTAGTTGAACCAAACAGTCTGCATCCGAATAGTTTGATTCTATGTCTTGATATACCTTGACATCCACAGTTCCCTGGACTTGCTGCCCTTCACTCTTAGAGTGAAACGGGTAATGTTTTTAAGGGATCTTGAGATCTTATTAGGATAATCGAAATTCAATTAATAGACGTTCGGATAACCGAAATTGTTTTGTAGTTACTTAACTTCGGCATTATCCTTATCCCTTTCCATAATCACTTTGAAACTTAGAGTTATAGCCTGAATTCTCACTATACTACTTTTGATAGATTCCCACTTTCCAAATGTAGACTTACCTACTTCCAGTCTATAGCAGAAATGAGTACTGCAGATGCTGGAATTTAGAGTCAAGATTAGAGTCGTGCTGGAAAAGCACAGCAGGTCAAGCAGCATCCGAGGAGCAGGAAAATCAACGTTTCAGGCAAAAGCCCTTCTATGTTTACCAGATCCTGCCAAATGATATTGAAATTGGCCTTCGCCCTTCCATTTATGGGACAACCTTGATTATTCGAACGAGATGAGCGGGGAGTATTTTGTTTGGATAACTGATTGTTCAGAACACGGATAATGTTTTTAAGGGATCTTGAGATCTTATTAGGATAATCGAAATTCAATTAATAGATGTTCGGATAACCGAAATTGTTTTGTAGTTACTTAACTTCTGCATTATCCTTATCCCTTTCCATAATCACTTTGAAACTTAGAGTTATAGCCAAATCCCCAAAATACTTGCCTACTGAAACTTCAACTACTTGTCTCGCTTCATTCTCTGGATTAGGTCAGGCACTGCTTTACCTCTAGTAGGATTATCTACATATTGTTACAAAAAGCTCTTCTGGATGCTGACAGATGCTGGTTAAACATTCCCACCTATCTAACCCTTTCAGTTGCCTTGCAGGCTTCTCTAGTTAATGTTATCAAAGTTGAAATCCCTTACAAATATAATCGTTTTGCTCACACCTTTCTGTTAATTGCCTAAATATCTGCTCTTCTATCTCCCTTTGAATTTTGGGAGGGCTTAAGTATAAACCCAGTGAAGTAATTGCCCCATTTTCATTTCTGAGCTTGACCCAATGACCTCATTTAAAGATCCTCCTGGAACATCCTCACATACTGTGCTGCCTGGTAGAGAAGTAATGCCTATTATTTTCCAAATGCATGAATCGCAGGAGGCTAGCCTGCAGGTACAGCAAGTAATTAGGAAAACAAATAGAAAATTATAGCTTGTTATGAGGAAAACTGAATATAAAAGTAAAGAAATTATGCCTCAGTTTTACAGAGCATTGCTGTGACCACATCTAGAGTACTATGCTTGTTGTGAATCAGCATCCTGTTTTGCACACCATCCAATTTGGTACAAATTCAATCTGCAGACCTCAATGAACATGTTTTGAACTGCTAGTAATGAAAGTTTCAGGGTATTGTCCTTAAAATTGCACAATGTGATAATGTATCCAAGTTTAACATTGTTTTATGATTTCACTTCACTTTAGCAAAGATACTTAGCAACTTATTTAAAATAACTGTAGAATTAAACACTTATAATTCATGAAAAAAATGAAGTTCCTGCATTCTGTCATTTTACAACATAATTTCATGATCAGTTTTACAGCTACTACATTTTTGATTAACTATTTGAATAAAATTTGTTTCCATACTTCTTGTCTGGTATTTGGAAGCCGATCTTATTGCTTGTGATAAGTGCTTCGGAAACTACAGATCCGTTCTTAAATGGCAAAGGAACAAACCATGCTATATCACAAATCTCAGCCAAACAATCAGAAACTGAAGTAAAAGACAAAGAAAGGCAGTGAAGTATAGATTTGGTAAATAAATACCAAATTACAGCATGATTAATTGACACTAAGGAAATAACAGAAAGCATTATTGCATTATTTATCATAATGCCACCTGATCTCCAGCAAAAACACATGGCACAAACAAATACGATAGAGATCCAATGAGACATTTTTTCAGTATTTTTTTCTGTTCCTTATACAATGTAAACTCACACAAGTTCAGTTCCTTAACCTGTAGAAACCGGATTTAAGAATACCCAGTGCAGTTATGGAATAAGGAAATTAATGCAACAAAGCTACTGGATCTCATACCAGAAAGGCAATAACAATGGAGTGAAGAATACATCATCGATCCAGTATTAGTGTTTTGATTCTTTATACTTCACCGAATTGAGTGTTGCTGGCAAAGCCAGAATTTATTACTTGTCGTCAAACTGAATGATTCTATTGATAAGGTTTGCAAATTTTCTTCCCTAAAGTAAAGATACCAGAGATATCATTATACAACAACTGAAAGAACTTACTATTACTAAGGTGAAGATTTTAAATTCCACTAGCTACTGTGATATGAATAGAACCATGTCCCCAGATCATTCACCTCTGCCTTTGAGGTACAAATGGTGGGAACCTCTCCCCTGGATCACGAGTCCAATGACACCACTATTATTTAACCATCTCCCCTGGTATCTAGCACCATGAAGAGCTAAATAACAAAATGGTAGTTTTGATGGAAAAGTAAACTAAAGAGTTTGTAAGGAGTGGGTTTTCCAGTGCAAGCCTCATAAATGTGAACAGTGAAATTCCCTTGCCCCACTGCTTAAATGTTTAATCCAGTAGAATCATATCACTGTGAACTGTATTTATTGCAGCCTGTAAGTTCCTAATTCTGTCATATACCTTAATATTGCAAGTGACAGTGTAATTGATCATTTATACTTCTTCCTCCTTTCATATACAGCAGCATAAGTCAACAAAACAACTGTTTCTGCTCTCTAGGGTAAGGCTTAAACTGATGGAGTACCAATTCAGAAACAGAAAAGCTTTTATTTTTGCTCTTTTATGGCATGTGAACATCCTCAGCAAAGCCAGTAATTGTTACTCATTTGTAATCCCTTGAGAAGGTGATAGAAAATAAATCTCATGCATCAGCTACTGCTCATGCAAGTATACCTTGAGTTCTTAGGAAGGCATTTCCAGGATTTGAATCGATGAAGGAACACTGTCATAGCTACAAGAACAGAAAGATGACAAGGTTTGAAGAAGAACTTTTAGGGTGGGTTATTTACATGCACACATTGCTCTTGAACTTCTAGATGCAAGTTTCTGTGTGTTTGGAAAGTGCTGTCAAATGAGACTTGATGAGGTGTTGACAGCACCTTCCAAACACTTAAAAACTAGCATCCAGAAGTTCAAGAGCACTGCGCACACCTCTCAGTAAGGCTAATGGATTGCAATTCTCACTATTACCAGTTGATACCACTACCGCCATGGGGTTACCAGATGGAGAAAATTGGGGTGGGTGGGAAGAGGAGGAGGGGTTTGATCAGTGGCAGGTAAGTGAGTAATGACTTAGGCCAATCGGCGCAACATCGAGGGCCAAAGGGCCTGTACTGTGCTGTATTCTTCTATGTTCTATGTTCTAAATTTTAATTCTAATGTTTTCTGTCCAACTGTTCAGGTAAGTGAATCACAAACATCCAAAGCCTCCAACTCAAAGTCAGGGTTTTTGATTTTTTTCAAGGAATTGCATAAAGTTTAACATTTTGACAAAAGAAGCAGACAAAATACTCTTTAAATGATGAGAGACTACAGGACTTACATACAGAGGATCTGAGCATCTGAATGTATGAATCAGGAAAGGTTAGTTATGCAGGTGCAGCAAGTATTTGAGTACTGCAAGGGGAATTAAATACAAAACAAAGAAGTTGTGTTTAGTTATACAGGGCACTACGTTTGGTGTTGACTGTCCTTAATTACCTAAGTATCTCTGGATGAATATGAACTAAACATTTACCATGATGGATGATCATCTCCCATTCTATTTTGAACAGAGAAATTACATTTGCTACTGTCCAGTCCTTTGGCATAAATTCTATGGTCAAATATGTTGACACAATTGTTACTAAGCCCTCACTAATTTTGCTCTGACTTTACTCATTGTTCAAATATTATTACTCCATGTTATACTTCTTCTGCTTGTGACATTAATGCAGTACACTTGCCATTATCAGCCATTGGTGCTGCAGTTACGGCAATCTTCAATAATTCTGGCATAGTGTAAACTGAATGCACAGGTTGCTGAAATCTTATCTTTACAATAGGTTGCATTCCCTGAAAGTATGCAGATCTGCGAGCGAAATCATTTTGCTCCTGTTAAATGAATAGAAAAGGAAAAAAGTCAATTGAAACAATGAGTTATACATATAAATGAATAGAACTAAAATCAAATGCAATTTTAAAATAGACAATTTTATGGAACAAATAAGATATATGCTACAATACAAACATTAATACACCTCTCTGAAGTCTGTCAGAGATATCCTGAAAGTTAAAATTAAACATTGTCAGAGTCAAGCTTTGGTTCAAATGTGGCCATTTCATCTATTGCAGTAATAGAGTAAATTAAATGTTAATTTCCATTGAATGACCTACTGAAGGTAAAAATAATTCTGTGCTTTGATTTCAAAAGATGAAGACCTCACTGACATACTGGCAATGCTATTGATTGCTCACTTTACAAAGTTTCCTAGAAATATAATGATCCGCTTTACATCCTGAAAACCTATTTCTAAACATTTAGAACTACATAAACAATAAAACTTTACCTCCAAGGCATAACTCTCAGCATTCACTTTACTGTTTTACTTTGCACTATCACCAATACTTTTCTCCTAATTCAGAGTGATTTGCATAATTAAAATATTTTTTCTTCCTCCTCCTTACATTCCAATGTGTATTTCTAGCCCTTGCTGATTATGGGCTGAAATTTCACCAAAATTTGGCAAAGTGTCCACTTCAAGGAGTTTCATGGTGAGTTTCTCTCCATGAGCTCTAGCAAGTTACCTCTCACAATTCTTTGTTGTTTACCACTTTTTAAATGCACCATGGCTCTACAGTATAGCACTTGTGCTATAGTGTGCTCATTAGCAGCATTAATACTTGCCATTGTTAGGACTTTCTGGAATTTATACCACCAGGGCTATATTTAAATCTCAGCTATGCAGCAGTTCAAATGCTGCAAGTCAGGAAAACCTGTTCACAGTTCCAGTGTGAGAAGAATTATCCCAGATTTGGCTGACAGAGTTAAGTTGGCACCCAGTTTGCTGATAGCGATGTGACAGTCCAGGGGAATTGGGTGCTGGATCGGAAAGCAATCCTTTTTCACTTTAAATAAGCAAAGGAGATCATGCCACCAGATCTGGTCATTCTGAAGCTCCCACCCAGATCAGTATAGTATCCAAAGCCAGAGGAACACTCAGTGTATGAAGAATACTAATAATAACTTTCTACTCTTCCTTAAATATAAGTGCAACCATCATCTATCTCTTACCTCCCATTCACTCTAACTCTGCTACTGCCCACCATGTCTATTACTTCCACCACTACGTGCATCTTCTCTCAATGGCTTTCATTCATCCCAGCTGTCCAAGCCAGGAACCCTACCAGCACTCCACACATCTCAGTCACTCATTCAGTGCACCTCAGCATCATTCCTCCACCTCTACCAATTCTAACTGTGCCAGCCACTTCCATTTCACTCAATCCCTCCCTCTCAATGCCCGCAACAGGACTAAAAAAGCAAAAGTGAGTGTTCACCTGCCTGACATTCATCACCTCAACCCATGCGAGGAAATGATCACAGGAGATGATAGAGACCATTCCCATAGTGATGCTGAAATATCTATGACCTGGCAACCAAGTAAGATGCATCATAGACAGCTATGCTGCTTTCAAATTTCCACCGTACTGAACATATTCCTATTATGCTACTCATTCTCCTTTCTGTTTTCTGCAGACATAAGTGGTATCAAAAAGTTTCGATCCTCATCAGGGAGCCCCTTTAGCCAACACCACCCCCCAAAAATTTGAATAAAAAGCAACAAATCCCTTAGGGGAAGCACAGTAAGGCTATCTCTTGAACCCTGCCAAGTTTAGACACTGAAATCTCAGAAGAATGCAGGACACCAGGCACCTGCTCAGCTACAGGCAGCAGAGTGCTATCCAGTGATGGCAATTATTAATTACATCAAAATACACAAGCTGACACAGCAGCAGCAGGCTGGTTTGTCAGAGACTTTTGGGAAAAGTCCATCAACTCCATCTGTAATGTGCTGGCTCCAGTATCTGTGCAAGTGGCTGTCTCCATGTTTTACAGCTGCAGGGAGCCAGGTCCAGCACACTCACTGCTGGATATGTACACAAATTGCACCACAAAACTGTAGCCAATGATGCTCAACAACTATGGGAAGGAAAAAGGGAATCAGGGACCTCACTTAGATGCCTCTTCTTCACAAGGAGACAAGGTGGTGCCAGTAGGCACCATGTTGGAGAAAGAAACACATAAAAGCCTCCCAGAAAACTTCTCTCATGACATTCTAGGATGTCTGACCCCTCCACCTTCAATCTGACTGCAAATCCCAAACCTTTGGAAGTTCAAGCTGAGGGAGATGACCCTATATCTGGCCAAGACACACACAGCATGTTTTGACTCTCTATCCACACTGTCCCCAGGGTCATCCAACCAACACCCCTAGGCTGATGGGCTCCAAATAGACTCCCTCAACCAAGCTGCAGACTCTGGAACAGCAACTGGAAAGCGTAGGATTAAGAAAATCTATGTGGGCATATGGGGAGCACAGATGAAATGGCTCTGTAAATACATTTGTAAATGTACGTCTCCTTTCATCAGCAACAATATGAGCGACTGTCACTTTAACTGCAGCGACAAGTATTAAGCCAGAGGCTAGCCATCATTTACACCACACAATGTTTTCACCCTGTCTGAGATGGCTATCCTTTCTATACCACTCATGCCACCTCGGAACATTGTCATAATTTAATGAGGATGTTGTGGAGACATCCAACAGTTTGTAACTTTACCTTTTATTGATTAGCAGGAAAAACATGAAAAGATCAAACCATTAAGCTGCACTTGCAGCCCACGAAAGATGATTCACGGAACTCAGTTCCACTGCAAGCAGCTGACAAAAATGTTCTGCCTGAAATGTTGTGGCCAATGATGTTGTACTTTGAGTTTGTGAAGATGCTATTCTTTCCTCATCTTCCTACTTGGTGCAATGCTGCAGTTCTGACCAATTCCCATTCCCCAACACTACTTTGTGCATTTTCTCACAGTCCACAGAACATCATCAAAGGATTGAGTGATGTTCTCTACAGGTACTATATTGCAATTAACCTCCAGACCTGCGGCATCGGAACCTGATGTTGACGGTACAGCTTATTGCCCTATTGGAAGAAGGTGTCGTAATGTATATATACTTCCCACAAATGCAGTGGAGGCCATAACTTGGTTAAAAGACCTCAGGGTTACCTTCTATCTTTTCTTATGAGATCATGTTTGATATTCTGAAGGTAGCACTTAGAAAGTTTCCAGCTAATATTTCAGCAGACAAGATCTTGTTTTCATTAAAATGACAGAATGATAGTCAAATTCCTTTTGGAGGCTTGTTCCCTTGCCTCATTGTAATTTTTACTGAGTAAAATAACATTATGATTATTAATTTCAAACTAAATCAATAGAAGATAAGTACTGGTGTACTTGGCTGCTGTTTCACTACTATCCCATTTCCTTCTGCTGGCCTAGAACAATTTGTCCCCCAGTTGATTGGAGTTCAAGCTACGAGCAGAGAAAAGTTAATGCCTCTTTGCCTGGTGGGCCAATTTTCCATTACCTGGATTGGAATGCTTTTTTTACAATACTTCTGGAACTGTATGTTCCTTTTATAGCAGGGAACCCAATGTTGAGTGAAGTTACAAGCTGCAATGTCACTCCCTTTATTATAAAGTTAAAAATCACACAACACCAGGTTATAGTCCAACAGGTTTAATTGGAAGCACACTAGCATCACCTGATGAATGAGCGTCGCTCCGAAAGCTAGTGTGCTTCCAATTAAACCTGTTGGACTATAACCTGGTGTTGTGTGATTTTTAACTTTGTACACCCCAGTCCAACACCGGCATCTCCGAATCATGCACTTTATTATATGTTTGCTTATCAGAAATTAATTTTTGTTTAGCATATTTTCACTCAGCACACCAGCTTTGGGAACCATATTAGCAATGATATATGAGGGATAAAGACGTGTTGTCAATGTTTTCTTGCCACAATTAGAAACAATATATAGAAATCATTGTTAGAGCTCTTGATTGTTATGGCAAGATTGTGACAATATTATGTATTTTTCTTAACTGCAACATAGCTTGATGAGGCAGTTATCAACCTTTTCACTGACCTTTTTAGAGCTTCCACTTGCTGGTTACATGTTTTTGTCTCAGATGAGGTGATTCCCTAGCTTTGTGGAAAACAAACATTGAAAAGGGGGCAGTGAGGACAGGGAGGAGACGTCTTCTCAATCCTGGAATGAAAAGCGCATTGGTGACTTATTTGGGAAAATATGATGAAAATGGAAAAATGAGATTCTTGATGTCGAGAAAATTTCCTATTTCCTAATTAGGATTTAAATGGCTAGATGACAATCTTGCTAAGGAATGGCAAGAGCTAATTGCACGTATTAACATCTCATTACTACATAATCTAGTTTCATTTGGATGCATGCATAGTGCTAATTTCCCAGGCAATGGGGAGAAACTAGATAGCAACAATTCCTGTCAATGAAGTCTGAATAGGTACTTGCTGCCTGAAACACTCTGCTTGCTTTTCTAGGCCTCTAGTTTTGTCAGTACTCCCCAACATTTCAGCACCACCCAATCCAAGATTAGCTTCATTCATGCACCAGCCTCACTACATAATCATAGTGAATCTTTGCTTTCTTATAGTATAGTTCACTACTTCAAAAGTGCGCTTTGGAAATCACTGAAAAGTGCATGCAGGACATGCACGTATTCCATGCATCAGAGTATGGTGCATCATTGGGTTTGCAGGTTACTCTCTTCATGCCCACTAAATTTGCATTTACTTTGATGTTCACAGTACCTTTGCCTTCCCTTGCCATATCTTTTTGCATATTGCCACATCAATTCTTCTGTGATGCCTTACCTTTTATCACAGTCATGGTTGCCCAAAGTGATTAGTCAAGGGAATGGGCAATTTTCTGGGTGGAACTATGTTACATGAGTGTCACATCTGCAGAATATGCTTCAAAGCCTGGGAGATAACCCTCAATCCAGTAATGGAGATTGCTGTCAGTTATGGGGTATGCCAGTCAATCCAGCAGCTTGGACACGGTCAGTTGGTGCTTGAGGTGTTTAAGGTCAAGGAATCCATATTCTTACAGTCCAAGAGTGGGCCACAATCAGATTTGCAAGTCCAGTACAACTCAGGGATCAGCAGTAAGTCAGTTGATAAACTACATGGATATCAGCTGGGGGTCCATCCTTCAAAGCTGAAAATGTGTTGCTGGAAAAGCGCAGCAGGTCAGGCAGCATCCAAGGAGCAGCAGAATCAACGTTTCGGGCATGAGCCCTTCTTCAGGAATGAGAAAAGTGTATCTAGCAGGCTAAGATAAAAGGTAGGGAGGAGGGACTTGGGGGAGGGGCGTTGGAAATGCGATA